>NW_024582586.1:100573-170331 GCF_018398535.1 Haplochromis burtoni
CTCGAACCGGCAACCTTCCGATTACAAGGCGAACTCCCAACTCTTGAGCCACGATCGCCCCCTGTAAACAACAACCAGTGGCTCCACAGCACTACTAGTTGTGGGAGTCTTTAAAATTGTTATTCAAGTATTAGGAGACATAACAGCTGACAAATTATGAGTGTTATGGTGAAGAAACAGCAGATATGCAGTGTGCAGATAAGTGTCTGTACCATGACCATATATAAAAGATGGATGCAGCCAACTGTGACATTTCTTCATCTTGTGGCCTGATATATAAACAGTGGACACACAGAACAACCTTTGCTTTCCCCGTGTTTTTCCATCTAATATATATTATTCATATAAATTTATTTATAAAATACTGATGAAGTACGTACAGTTTAACAGACAACGAGCTGAAGTGCAAAATATGCTTAAAAAAGTAAAGAATGTTCACTGAAACCACTGTCTTTACCTTTCACGCTGTCGTTTTTAATATTTATTTTAATTTGTTCTTGCTTTTCTCCCATTGCTGGTGAACTGTTTCACCTCACTCGTCAACAACCCAGCATGTGAGCGACACACAGCGTTGTCCACGTCGAGCAGAGTGCAGCAGGGATTCCTGAGGATTGCACTGGTTGAAAACCTGTCTTCTGCATGCAAATGCATGCACAAACGAACATGACTGCCCTGCTGTGAATGAAGCGTGAGGCATTCCCAAGCCAGCTGAGGGACATCTTCTTTCTCCTGGTCTGGGATGCCTGAAACACTTCAACTGCCTCCCATCGATGTGGAGGAAACTTTGGGTTTAAGCATAGTCATTTCATAATAACACCGTGTACGAACAGTTAAAATATGAAACCATGGACTGAGACCATAATTGTATCATGTGCATTTTTAATTGCATCCCCTTTTAATTTTCTTTGCAAATGCATCAGTCTCCCCCTGCTGGTCACTAGGATTAATGCCACTTTAAAGCACATGTGCGCTGGCTTTTAAATCCTGAAAGTTCTGTTTATCTTTCATATAGAGCTCAAACGGTATGAGTTTCCAATGCAGAACAAATCAAGAAAAGAAAAAGTCCCAATGAAGAGTTTTGAAAGTGTTAAGTATTTGTAGGTATTTTAGGCAAGTGTGAGCGTCAGTTTGTTACCAGTCCTGTAAATGATGACGTCAGCCTACGTCACTAAACTCGAACACGGAATTGTACAAAATCAAACCATCTGACCTGTACAGAGAAAAAAAAAAAAGAGAAAGAAAGTGGTGAGCAGATGATGGAAAAATGAACAAAGTCTTGAAAATGTTGCTACCCGATCTAAACAAAACTTGCTTTAATGTTTATTTCAGCGTTTAAAGACCCTCCGCCCCACTCCCCCCCACAAGAAAATAAATAACTAAACAAACAAACAATAAAAACAAACACAAAAGAACGTAAATGTCAGACGGGGCCTGTGTGTTCATGAAGTTTAATTTTCAAATAAGTGATGGCAAAATGACACTATTTACAGGAGAGAATATGTATGATTTGTACAAAGAAATATACATGCAAACATAATAATAAAAAAAAACAAACAATTTATGAAACAAAGACGGGAAAACAAAAACACAACAAAGTGACAAAAACAGAAAAATCAACAAAAAAAAACCCAAACTGAGGTATCCAGTCCAGTCTTCTGGTTTTAAAATGGCCTGTGTGTACACCTTTTGAAGTAAATTAAAAAAGGTTAAGAGGGGGCTGATTTAATCATAACCCCTTACTGGACTTATCTGTGCTATTGTTACCATAGTAATCTTGTGTGGTTACTGGTTAGTTACTGTTTAAGGGTGTTTTTGTTGTTGTTGTTTTTGTTGTTTTTTTTTTTTTTTTAATGGAAGAAATATTTTGGCAACATGTATCTGTACATAAAGTGAAAACAACACTTTGTAAGTAAAATCTTGTATTCAGCTCCCATCCAAGAGTACATTTCAGTCCTTTAATCTCCCACCTTTTTAATAAAGGTATGAAGAGAGTAAACTAAAAGCGTTCCTCTGACATTTACTCGTGTAAACAATCTTTTAACATGGTCATGGATGGCCTAACGCAAGTGAAACGTAATCACAATAAAACCATTTCTTTATTAAGTACTATAAAGCTAGAGCAACTTTGGTGTACCAATACTACAGAGGCATACAGTACAAAAAAAAAGTGTTAAATTAGTTTTGATCAAAACGTGATGATTGTAGGTCGTGACCTCTGACGCGGCCTGGCCCCGGAGCGGTCGTTAACACTCGGCGATCGAATGAACACAAACTACCAGCAGTGCTTGCAGTACCAAGTACATGCTTTTCTCTAGATTTATTACAGATACAACAGATGTTTTCATAAATAGTTGCATAAAATGTTAAAGCCGCAACATTGCACATGATAATCAAACATAACATACAATGAGTGCATTTACAGTAAATTCATCTTCCGCCGCCTCCACATTCAGCGCTGCCACCGAGGGCTCCAACAGTCTCGAGTCCACTGCGAACGTGAGGGGGAAGAAGGCCGAAGTCTCTATACAAGGTAAGGCTTAAACATGTCATATCTGCGCAACACAGGAAAAGACAAAAGAAAAAAGAAAAAAAAGACGAACGTCTATTGTTTCTTCTCGGGTTGGACAGTGCAGCATTTGTTACTCACGACACGGTCATCATGGTGTTCTCAGATTAGATTAGGGTACGTTAATGTAAGCGCAGCCATCGAGAAGCTCTGATGTATAAATGTCTCAGCTGATGAGCTCTGTCGCGGTTTCCGCCTGTCTGCAGTGTCCAGAGTAGCACACGAATCTTCAACTTATGAGCGTTTTCTACAATGATGTGTTTGTTTTTTTCCTCCTTGGAATCAGAGACACTACTGTGCCTTTCTATACACTGTTTCTATAAGAAAGGGTTGCTTTTCAAAAGTATCCCAGTTACTGTTTAAGGGTAAAAGACAAAAACACACCGTCTGTTCCTGGAGGGCGATTTGCTCTCTGTGGCGAGCTCCGTTGGCATCGGTTTCTCCTGAAGGAGCTGCGCCCGTGTGGTGGCGTTGAGGCTCGATCGATTGGCTCTTCTGATCAGCTTCAACTCGCGCAGAGGAAAATAACTTACTTCATAATAGTTTTTTTAAAACTGTTTTTGTTCACTTAACTACAAAAAGACGAAACCAGCAAGCAGCAGTAGACGAGGGCATCCATTCATTTATGATTGGTGAGAACTCCGTTCTCTTGGGCTCTGATTGGCTGAAGACCTCAGCAGGTCTCAAATAAACAACCTAAAAGGATAACAGGATTTTATTTAGTGAAAAATCTGTGAAAGAGGATGAGATCAGCTTTCATTTTTTTCTCCTTCTTTTTACATCGAGACCATAAAGAGTCTCTTCAACCTCAGTGCTGGACCCCAAACTGAGCAGCGTCTCCTGCTGTGGTCGGAGCGCTGAGGCTGAGAGCTGCTCAAACCCGAGGCTGAAGGCGACCGTGAATGAAGCTCCTGACCCCTCCGATGGGCCGGGCATCGGTCTGATGTTTTCTCCTGTCAATGAAAGAAATGAGGCGGGAGGTGTCCAAGCAGCCCTCTGCCCGGCCGTCGCCTTGGCCAGCCTGCAGCCACGGCTCCTGGAGGCAGAGGCCGGCCGGGGGCCTTCTGCCCGGGTCGGTCTTCAGAAGCAGGCAGACGAAGTCCCGGGCCGCCTGGCTGACGCCCTGGAAGTAATCCCTGGGGAAGCTGAAGTCCAGCCTGCAGATGTTCAGGCAGGTCTCCTCTGCGCTCTCGTCAAGAAAGGGGGAGGCGCCGCTCAGCAGCACGTAGGTGACCACGCCCAGACTCCACAGGTCAGAGGTCAGCGACACGGGCTCTCCGAGGACCAGCTCTGGGGAGGCGAACTCAGGGCTGCCCAGCAGAGGGTGAACATAGTGGGCACTGTTGAGCTGCACGGCATCACCGAAGTCTGTGAGCTTGACTATTGGCTGGCCGCTGGCGGTGTGGGACACCAGCAGGTTCTCAGGCTGTAACGAGAGCAAAGATTAGCCTCATGGATTCTCATTCATTCATCATCATGGTTTGTACATGACCGCACTGCATCCACATGTCAGTCAACCTTTTTATGGCTTCAATGTTTGGAGGAAAATGAAAAAGTGAGGACTCACTTTTATGTCCAAGTGTGCTATTCTGCAGTTGTGTAAGTAGTGTAAAGCTTCTAAAACGTTCCTCAAGTAGCAGGCCACCTTCTCCTCAGTCAGATTCCCCCAGCTCACGATGTAGTCCAGCAGACGGCCTTGGTCGGCCCTGAAACCCAAAGCAAAACATCAGGTCGGAGGTATGGCGTGACAGAGCTGTGTGTGTGTATGTAGGGTTTAACTCCGCCTGTACGCCTTTGCTGTTTACTCACATCTCCAGGACTAACGCGTAGCTGCTGGGAGTTTCGTAGGTGTCAATCAGGGTGACTATGTGCGGGTGCTGGAGTCTCTGGAGCAGATTGAGCTCCTGGGTCACTCTGTCTCTCCTCATCAGCTTCTTGTTGACGTGTTTCACAGCCACCGCGCGTTTGGTGCCCCGGTGGTCGCAGCGCTTGACGACAGAGAAACGACCCCTGACGAGAAGACGACACAGTCGGTCCGTTTACTTTATCGTTTTTTGTTGCCGTAGCTTTTATATTCTGAATTCTCACAGCGTGTCTGTTACCTTCCCAGTTCAACCACCTCAGTGTAGTGAGACTCAAAGTTATCCTTCCAGCTCACTCGGACCCCGTCAGTGGACACGGCTGAGACACATGAAAGCAGGAGGTGGTTCAATAAAATCTGCAGTGACACTCATCGCATACGTTTCACGTCTGTCTCTACGCTCACCCAACACTCTGAGGCTAGCTGATGATGTCACACTGCCCAGCTCGTTGGTGGCAACACACGTGTAAACGCCATCGTCCTCAGAGGCTACGCCGATTATCCGCAGAGTCGCTTCACCCGTATCACTGAAACAAACACACACTCCTTTATTCATCTATTCCATCACAACAGGGTGAGTGTAGCTTAGTGGGGCGGCAGGTTCACTCTCGAGTTATTGTGTTCAACAAAGCTGATGCGAGGAGTAAAACCTGCTCGGCTATTTACCTGTAGGCGATGCTGAAGTGTCCGTTGTTAGTGAGGTTGCTCTGGTTGGGCCCTTTCCAGTTGACTGTAGCCCGGGGTCGCCCACAAACCTTGCACCTTAGGGTGACGCTCTCTCCGTTGTCACATGTCACATCACTCAGAGGTACAAGGAACTCTGGGGGAACTGAAAGGAAAGAAGAGATTTGTTGTTGTCATTGTTTGACAGACAGGCTCCAAATCTGTGTAATGCCACATTGAGCCAATGAGAATGCAGGTTATGGAAAATCTGCAGGGAGCAAGTGAGCATCACATGTCCCGCCTCCAGCAGCACCCTCTACCCCACACCTAGCCTAAAGCCAACTGATATTTGCAGTGCAGTGAGAATGCGTCTGATACAGACAAGCTCCTGCAGTGTGCTGCAGTGACAAAGAGAAACCTGGAACGATGTTGAGGGATCGGGTCTGGAGCTCAAACTCACCATCATAGATGTAGTTTGGGTTTAGAAGCTGGAAAGAAAGATAAACAAATGTCAACAGTCTGTAACTTCGAGGCATCGCTGTAGAGTTTTGAAGTGAAGTGAAACTCACCTTTACAGAAACTTTATTGGCCAGGCCATCTCTGGACTTCCTGTAACCATTTTCCAGCTTTGTCTCCTTCTTTGCCTCCTTCTCCTTTTTCTCAGACTTCTTGCGAATACGCAGGGACGTGTGCCAGGATGAAGACTTCCTGCTAGGAGAACGAAAATGACGGCAGTGAGCTCAGTGTCTTGATAAAAACGGCAGATGAGAATCTCAAGTGCACATATTATGAATTTGAAAATAATCCCCCCCAATCATCTTGCTCTTACTTGATGGATCCCTCGGGACAGTCGGGGACAATGGTCGACGTGTGTCCCAGCACAAATCCGGGGATCCAGCCCTCGGCGGCGGGGCCCTGCTCGGTGGATGCTCTGAACACCAGAAACATGTTTTGCTGGTTGCTGGCCAAGATCTGGACCACCTCGCCCTGAATGACGCTGATCTCATCCTCCTTCACAGCTGTGTAGTCCTGGGTCACCAACATGGTGGATACGCTACTGCTGCTGCTACTTTCACTCTGCACCACAGGGATGGAAAACGGTAAGGGCAAACTCAGATGGACATGCAGCGATTATGCATTAAACACGGTAACTTTTTCAAATCTAAACATGTGGGGTGACATCTCTAGCAAGTGCCACTTTTGATGAGATAAAGAGAAAAAGAAGTGGAGGCTTTGTAAAAAGAAATTCGAGCGGAAGAAAGACAAAACAGGGAGTTATTAATTTCTTCTCGGAAAAGGCTAACTGGATGAAGAAAGGCAGGAATAAGATGAAGTTTTCCATTTCACTCGTCTTTGCTCTGCAGCTCGACGCAAAGACGAGAGGAGAAACGTTAGGCTGAATGAAAGGATCTCTGAGTACGTTTGCAGGTGAACCGCAAACATCAGAAGTTAGTTGCAGGAAAAGTACATTTAAGTAACACACCATGAAGACGGCCCAGAAGAAGTCAAGTGTTAGTATAAGCTTTGTTAGAGTTAAGAATCTAGAGACAGCCTTAAAAGATAATCAGTGAAGAGGTGAGCGAGGTCCGCTAGAAAGATTTTGAGCCTGAAAACATGTTGACAGTTGAAGCCTTTGTCTAGAGATTGTCCTCAGAAACCGTCTAAAGCTACAGAGGATGATGCTGAAGAGCAGTGGAGGTTGTCAGAGATGCGTAGTAAGGGACAGATTAGTAGCGCTGGCAGCAGGACAGGAGACAACAAGGCAGACAGGACAGACCGGCCCCCCCCCTCTGCCGCTGGGTTAGTCGGATCAGCACTGGGCAGCAGGTAGTGGTCTTACCCCGTTACTCTGGGTGGACTGGATGGACTGCTCGCTGGCCGATGAGCACGTACTCATGCGGTCGGCCTCCTTGCTGTGCGTGGAGTGTCTGTGGGTTTGGCTCTGATTTGAGCTTTGTCGCACCGGAGTCTCTCCCGCCTCACCCGGAAAGGTAAATGAGCCAGGCCGGCTGGCTGGAGAGCCTGGCATTGAGCTCCAGAATCCAGATGCAGACTTTTGGTTTTGGCCTGGGCTGGGAGGGGGAGGGGGGAGAGTGTCCTTGCCAAAGGCGGGAGTGGCCATGGGGGAGGCCATGGGAGACACGGCTCCTGGCCGTGGTTTAGAAGTGGGTGTGGAGGGCAGAGGCCCAACGGTAGCACGTGGGATGGGGGTATAAGCTTGGTCCTCTGTGGTGTGGATAGGGCGCTTGCCCTGCGGGCTGCCCCCCACAGGGAGTAGAGGAGGAGGGACAGGACGAGGGGACAAACCTGGATCACAAGCGAGTAAAACTCAGACTTCAGTCACATCTTTCATTGGGTCAAACAAGTCAAATTGCACAAGGACAGACAGACGTTTCATACCTGACATCTTATTGGAGCCATCCGGGTCGGCCCCGGGGTGGTGACGTAGGGGTTGGGGCAGGCGGGAGGGTTGCGGGATCCTGGACGGCCGACGAGAGCCACCCTGGGGTCCCGAAGGGATGGAGCTACTCTGGGAGCTTCCACCTCCACCTCCGGGGGCTGCACTAGAACCGCTGTTGCCCCCACCTGGAGCTCCGATGCTGGGTGCACTGCTTGCCCCTACATGGTTCCTCTGATACTCTATTGGTGAGGTCAGAGCTGTGATAAGGTGCAAGAGACAAGGGTGGCCATGTACACAGCAGTTCTTTTACATCACCTATAAGTCCTCTGTGTGTGTGTCTGTGTGCGTCTGTGTGTGTGTGTGTAGCAGCCTACCATTGAGGAAGTTGCGTTGGCTCTCGAGTATTTGGCTGATCTGAAGGGTCCAGACCTCGCGCACCCCTGGATGGGAGGAGTGAAGCACGAAGGACTCCACGGCGCCGTTGGCTGACCGAGAAGTGAGAATGAACTTGCAGGGATCACCTTCCACATTCTCCTCCAAACCCAAACAGCTTATCTGGTGTACAAAAAGAAAACAGGGAAAACACATCAAACAGAGTCAGCGGCACAGAAATATTGAGATTTAATCATGTCAACCTTTCCTAAATTTGTATTTTTTTATTTCCCATGGGCTCAATTTCCTTACTTTCCTCTGTTATACGCAAAGGCTTAAAGGTTCACTACAGGCAGAAGGAAATGTTTGAGAAATAAAATCAAATGTCATTAAAAGCAGCCCTGAATGAAGGGTTAACGCCAACTGAGCACAGGGCTTTTAAATTAATGTAACTACATGCTCCATCAAGAATGGTATACAGCATTTTGTCCCAACATCTCGACCCCTCCCTCTCTCACACATGTGAAAAGTGCTCTTGCAGAGTTCAGGAAGTTCAGGATGCATTTTGAGGCTTAACCAGCACTGTTATTGAAAGCGCGGACACGCCGTCCTCTCACCTCACGCTCACCTGCCTTACAGATTTAAACTACTCATAAGAGATGTTTAACAAAGGCAGCTTGGGACTGCACTACTTCTGTGTGTCAAGAGTCCATTGCTAAAATCAGTGCAGTGCAGTAACTTAAAAAGAGCACCGTCTGAGCTTTTGCTACATGAACTTGATGAGGAGCCAGACAGACTGACAGACTAAGCTCTGCTTCAGGTAAATGTCTTTTGCTTTTGAAGCTGAGCCAAACGAAGCCTGCGGCCTATTTTTATAGAAAACATGGTTTATTCTTCTGAGAAAGATATTCTTCTGACTTTAAAACTGCTCACTAAAACAAGATTACACAACTAGGAATAATTAAATCAAGTTAACCTGCAAACAACAAGGAGAAATGTTCCTCATTGTTAACATATTAACAGACATTCTTCAAGTGGGGAAAGTAACAAGTGTACATCCTCCCTCCTTAAATCATTACCTTGATGCTGTTCTTATAGAGGAAGCCTGGCAGAGAGAACCCTTTCTTTTTGTCCAGGGGCTCACTGAAGATGACAAGCTGCTCAAACAGGAAAACCCTCCTCTCCTTCATCCGGCCGAGCAGACCGCCGTCGGGGTCGGACACCATGAATGTGTCCTGCAGCAAAAGGCGGCCCTGAGCCACAATCTTCCCCTGGAGGCAAAGAGAGAGAAATGTTAACGCACGCTTTAAGGAAGATGTTGTATTGCTTGACCGATCACTGAGAAAAATGGCTTTTTACATCAAACCCTTGAAGCCGGCCGACATTCATCATATCGTTACACCTTTTTGGAACAATGCACATGACCTCCACTGCTTTCTGGAAGAGTCAGAAATAAACAAGACTGGTATAATCGCTCAAACTGTTTTGCATAATTTCTTTTTCAAATTTATGTTTTGTGTGGTGTTTCTTTTTGGGGGGTTTTATTCGGATCTCACTTCCAAATCCGGAGACTCGAGCCCAGCCTTTTTAGAGTGTTTCAGGAAATCCTAAAATGCACAAACAAACACAAGTAAAATAATAGCTTTGTACATTACGTGTAACAGCGAGGGGCATTTGGATACAGTGGAAATATAAAGGGTATGTAAGCAGCAGCTGGGGCTCTGGCGCCCTCTACTGCATAGAAACAGCCTAACCTTGAGCAGCAGCTGGTACTTCATGATCCTCTGGACTGGCTTGATGAGCAGGTCTGTGATCTGCAGTCTGTGTCCCAGCCGCTGCTTCAGGTCCTACAAAATCAAATGTGTCTCTTTAACAGCTGCATAATGAGTTACACTTGAACCTAAAGCTGCCAAAATACCAGAGTCTAACCTCAAAGTAGGTGTCGATATACTCGGACACGATGTGCTCTGACTTGGGCTTGTTCTGACAGTACGCTACGTACATGTTTAGTCTCCGTTCCTGGATAGATAAAGCACACACACAATTACACTTTGATCAGATGTGTGGAAGCAATTACAAAGAAGGCAGGAGCTGGAAATTCCCTGCAGACCAACCTGTTTGAGAAAGAGTGGTCCCAGTCTGTCAGGGTCCTCCAAACACTTCTCCAACTCCCTGAGGAAGAAACTGAGCGACACAGAAACAGAAGTTACTGAAGCGCCGATTCTGGACAGGGAAAACTCTACAGTCTCCACACGTCTGTGTGTGTGTGCATTCCCCTACATACTCTTTGTGCCAGTCGTAGATCTGATGGATGTTGCCAAACACAATTTTGTCTTTTCCCTTCATATCGTCAGGGACACCCTCCTCCTTCATTCTGCTCATGTAGCCCTTGTGATGGAAACACACGAAGGATTCACAACAGGAAGTCGCCAAAGCTCGCAGAACTCATTTTAAGATCCATCACATAGAAAATGTTTCACTAAACTTACCTCCACCACCAGGCCGAGGTCTCTGACGTAATCTCTCTCCGTCTCCACCAACTCCAGCAGAATGAAACTAGAGCAAGAGAGGAGAAACACAGATGGCAGACTTAAAATGAGAGCTATAAAAGCAGCGTTAGAGCTCCCTAAACATTAGTCTACTGTTGCGTGAGATCGCAGTAGACGTACTGTCTTTTCTTGAGGATGCTGGCCCTGCGTTCGTCCATTTCTTCAATGGGGGAGGAAGAGGAGAGGAGGGAGTTGTCAGAGGGGTTGAAAGAGGGAGAGCTGCTGTCTCCTTGTTCTACAGACAGAGAGCTGGGTCTGTCCTCCAGAGCCTGCACAACAAAAGCAGTTTGTTCACAAGAAGAAATCCTTCTTTCCTTTATATAAAGTCTCTTAATCCTAATGACTCTGAAATGGACACAACTAAGCTTAATAAACAGAAAATGCAGAAAAATATATTTAATTTAGCTGATATGAAGCTAACAAAGAGTTAATGCGATTGAATCAAGCAGAAACTTCTGGAGCTGGAAAACAAAGGAAAAGTCTAATGCCAAAACCTGCAGTTCCTCTGATGGCCACTTGAGGCAGACTCATTTACATCATACTTACTTGATTGCTAGATGGTTTCTAAAGCTACTTTCGCTCTTAGTAAACACTGGACTGTTGTTTTTAAACTCACCTAATTAGATTTTGTTCTTTAAATTGGCAAGTTGCTGAGTTTCACTCAGTAAAGCTGAAGTATAAACTTCTTGAACAAAGGTTGCATTGTTTGTCCAAAATTTGATTAAAATGTTCAAAAAAACACCAACATTAAGAAAACAAAAGAAAGGAAACATGGTTTTGAGGTCCAGTTGAGTGACTCTGAGTAAAAGTGGTTAGGACAGGTAGCTAGCAGCTATAGCTATAGCCCACGTTAGCATAGCTGTCACTGAAAGTGTCCACATGCCCTAAACTTTAAGCTTGCTAGCATTAGCTTAGCACTCCACCCTCTCGTCTTAATATGTTCACTCCAGGCTCCGAAAATTCACATGATGGCAGTCAAAATAAGGATTTGGCAATAGCATGGTTGCCTCGTCCATCTTTTATATACAGTCTGTGGTATCTTCTGATAAACTGGGCCTGGTTGGTGTGAGTATTTGGTATTTCCTACCATCTTGCTTTTGACTAGCTCCTCGATGGCGCTCACCAGCTCAGCGGCACTGGGCGTTTCTGAACTGGACGGGCGGACCGACAGACGAGAAGAGGTCTAGGCAAAAAGCAGAGAGATGAGAGGAAGGAAAACCAACAAGCGTGAGAAAAGCCATGCAAGTCGACAGTCTAAATTTTGAAGTAATAACTCTCTTTAGGGAAAAAAGGAACCACTAAACTTTTCAGAACTGAATCAAGCCTCATCACACTTTAGGAGTAATTTCCATCTTTTCTGAAACAGAAATAAGTCTGTTTCTAACGTAATCCTAAAGTAAGTTGTAAGAGCTTACAGTTAAAAGCCATGCTGGAGTTTTCATTGAGAATAACTTTAAGACAAGATTCAATTATCTTTTGGTGGTGGCATTTAAGTGGATTTTAGTTGTTGATGCGACCAATGACTTAGTGAAAATGTTTGTTAAATGTTGTAATCTGAAGAGATTCATCCACGATATGCTCCCATCAGTGAAACCCCCAGGACAGGGGGCGGGGTTTTTATCACTCAAGGTTAAAGAAAGTCAAAACGTATATGAACTTCATAAAGCGGCCAATGAAAAGGTAAAAAAAACAAAACATGAGGCTGAAAGTAGGGTGACTGAAATGAAGATAAGAGAAGAAAAATAGAAGTCTTTGAAATAGTGATGGGCAGAAGGTCAAAAAAATGGTGATGTGTGAGTGAAAGATGTTTGTGTTGCTTTCTCAGATGGTGATGAGCGGCCTTTGGAATAAAAAAAAGAATGCTAACAGAGCTAGAATGAAAGAGGTAATATGTAAGTATGCATATATAGAGATATATATATATATATAGTTCAGGAGACTCTCACCCTTGCTGTGCTGTGCTTCAAGACATTCCCCAATTAGGTTTTCTGGGTGATGCTGTGTGCCCTTCTGGCCTCGCCAGCATTTAGAGATGCCAATTACTCGCATGGTTAATGAGGTTAACGCACAGAGGGTAAAAGGAGATGAGGACGAGCAGGCGGGGGACGGAGTGGGTGGTGAGGAGTTGGGGGAGAGGAAGAAGGGGTGCTTATGAATTTTCACCTCATTGTGGCCTCTTCGTTAGATTATCCAGCGGGGCTGCTGGGGGATCTTACCGCTTTATTTTCAGATTTAGATCCACTAATTTTATGGTCAATCCCAGCCTATAACTGACAAACATGCAGAAAAAAGCTGCAGTCTTGCGCTATGCTTACAGACTAACGGAAAAAAGAGTTAGGAGCTACATGCATCCTCTCCTTATGTACATTTTGCTTTAAAGCCCTTACTCATCCGCCAGACACCTCTCTGCTCCAGAGGTGTGATCAAAGAAACGAGGCAGAAGTCAAAACATGTAAAGCTTAAAAAACATAGACGAAGAAGAAGAAGAAGAAAAAGGGGGAAATCTTAAGTAGAGAAATCCAGGAATGTTTAAGAGTTTGCAAAAAATACAAAAGTTAGGCAGAGGGACAGAGAAATGTGGATTTCAAAAAAAGGAAAAAGAAAAAAGCTTCTATCTTCATGTTTCAGGTTTTAGAAAATACAATTTTGAGTTGAAGAGTAAGGGGGAAAACGATAGAGAACTGAAGAAGTGACCGAGGGAAGAGACAGAAGGGGAAGAGCGGGACACTTCAGATGGAGAGGTATGGAAACTGAGACAAAGCAAAGACAGGACATAAATCAAGGTAATGCTACAGCATGGAAAACAGCAAACAATACAACCAGGAAACAAAACAAAAAAAGAGAAACAGAAATTAGTGTCAGAGGAGTCTCCACTTGAGTCGAGGAGGAAACGTGGGCTGCGTGAGACTTTGCATTGCTTTCTGTTTTAGAAGAGAGGGGAGAATATGATGCAACACGCCAAGATAAAATGCTATGCACAACTGAAACTAAGGGTCACTTAAACCGTGTCAGGAAATGGTCCTATTTGGGAAAAAGTGGGAGAAACTTAAATGAGTGAAAGTGTTTTCCAGAAACCAATGACTGCAGATGTTACACCACCTCTTACACCAACCCCCGGCCTCGGCAAGCGACCAAATGTGGGTTTGATTTGGTTGCAGATTTAAAATGAATACTTACTAGATCAAAAATAAATGTATTTAAAAAACCTTTAGGACACACTTCTGTTGAAAGAAAACACTGCAGGCAGCTAGAGATGACTTCAGATATGCATCTCATCATTTTGAGCAAAACAAGCCAATTTTGAATGGGGTAGATTTTTGTGGATAGTAAATTGAACACTTTCTAACACTTATAAATACTGAAGACAAAATCTGTGTGACTCCGTTTGTCTACCAGAAGTTCAGAACACAAAGCACGCTGGCAATTTCCAGATCAATACAATCCTAAAAAGCAAGCCTCACAACACGATTCTTCATGCCCTTTCTTGACCTACAATCTTAAAGAATGATGTGATTACATCTGGTCCCCGGTCCCCCGCTGTAATGCCCCAACTCTCCTCACCTTGTCATCCTGTGAGTCTGGCTGCAGCAAGCTATGCTGCTGGATGGCCATAGGTGGAGGCAGAGGTACTGAGTCTGCACCCTCCTCGCCCTCCTCCTCTCCGCAGCTCTGCATTCCCGAAGAACTGGACTTGGACAGCGTACCGCTCGATAGGCCCTCGTTACGAACCCTCTGCAAAACACGAGGACGACAAAGCACCATTTAACTCTCTTGTAACAGGTTTGAGGATGGCACAGAGTGTCAAGCGTTCTGCATCCACCCACCTCCTCCAAAGTTTCATCCTGAGGCGTAGCAGCACTGTCGTCCGAGTCTTTCTGAGAGCCTATCGTCATCTCTCCGCTCTTCCTCACCTCACGGCTCTTCTTGTGCTTGTGGGCCAGCTTCTTCACGTGGCCATCTGCCTTACCGCTGCTTAGCCGTCGCACCGGGCTGGTCAGCCACTTCCGTAGCGTGTTACCTAAGAAACCAAAACACACACACAAAGCACAGGTTAAAGTTAATTCACCGGAACTGCAGCGAACAGTTAAAAACTCTGGATTTTATCTACAACTACAGTTGACAGCTTCATCACTTTGTTCCTCAGTTTGAAATTTAAAATACTTTGTACTTTCTTTTTTAAACAGATTTTTTTCAAAGCCTTTCAAATAAAGGTTGGCGATCTCACCTGGTCGTTTAGGCCCCGGGGAGGTGTGGGAGCCGATGCCGTGACCGGGCTGCAGCGTAGCAGAGGAACCTGGCATGATGGAGTCATTGCTGCACACTGACAGTGTGTCTGTGAAATACAGAGCTGTAAGTGAAAACAAGCCCTGTGATGCCAATTCCAGAAATGAGACCAAAAACAACAGCTGTACTCAAAAAAGACAAGAAACAATACAGTCATCTGTAAAGTTAAAGCATATTTTTTTAAATATTATTCATTTTTGTAGATGGCAAATCAGAATGTGAAGGCCGAGAAAATTCATTTTAGTTGAAGAACATCATCTGATTTTGAATATGATGCCAGCAATATGTTCCAAAAACATCTGGACTCTGAGGAGACCAAATGTTGCAGCTTTCTAAGTGAAATGCTTAGAAAAGCCCAGGATTTCAGCTGCTAACCAGCCTGCGTCCCAGACCCTTTACTGCAGAGCCAATGTGTGTAATATGTGCAGTGCATGGTTAATAAGACAGTTCTTCTCTGAAATCATCATCATAATCATCAGCACAAGCTAGATAGCAGCATCTGTCCCCAAAACAGTATATAGTTATTCAGCATTAACGGTGCCTTCAGAAATATGAGTGTTTCCATGGCAACATGGATGCAAGCTTGGATTTTCTACACTTCATCATATCAGTGACTTTTTGCCAGTGAAGCAAATTAGGTTACATTTTTGTACCTTTGTGATTGAAGATGCCTTCCATCTCCATGGAGGACCTGGAATGGGCGATGCAGAGCATAGAGCAGGGCACCAGGCCCTCCTGGGCAGGAGAGCGGTCTGTGGTCCTGACCAGGCACCAGTCTGGTTTGTCGTGACAGCGCTCCAGGACCTCCACAGTCTGACCCCGCCGCACCGTCAGCTCGTTGCTGTTGCTGGCCATAAAGTCGTGTATGACCACAGTCAGCTCACAGCCGCCGGAGAGCTGTGGAAGACGAGACCATCACTGAGACCTTTGCTCCAGATGACATTTGTTTTTAAAGCTCATAATTGCAGAAGGTCTGGGCATCATTTCTGAGCTCTGTGTGTGTGTTCTCACCTTGTCGCTGTCCAGTGTGTTCTGAGAGGTGCGTGATGCCAGAGAGATGGTGTCTGGTTGGCTGCTGCCTTCACCCTGACTGTCCAGGTCCTCTCCATCCCTAGCGGGAGCACACACGATCAATAAAAGGTTTCTTCCCTTCTTGTATAAAAACAGTGAGATAAACTTCCTGTTCATAGATTAATCTCCATTTAGAGCTGTGTTTACCTTCGTCCCTTGTGGTGCTTGGTGGTTGCTGTTTTGGGAATATGAATGGGTTCTTTAAGTGCTCCTCTCAGGTGAATGGTGCGCTCTTGGATCACCTCTCTGATGTGTTTGATCCAGTCTTGCTTGTTCTCAATGCTGGATGCCTGTTATCGGCAGTCAATCATTGTCAAGAAGGCAAAGCTTGTCAAAAAATCCTCAATTTGAATTCTTGATTCACACATATCTGATCTCTTAATACGTTACAAAGCCTTTATTTCACATATACATTTTACTCAGGTTCTCTCTGCCTGTAAATGCCTAACACAGTGGCTTCCCTGCATTTATTTTGTACAGCCACTGCAACAGCTCTCAGAGATGAAGAACCACTTCCTCAACACCACCCACCATCTGAATAATCTGAGTTAAAGTGGATGTTACTTAATGTATTAGTCATACAAACATGAACAGTGAACAGTCAGTGTTTAGGTTTACTTTACTACCCTCATTTGGGAATCACCGTTATTGATTATTTTGTACCTTTCAGGTCTGAAGATGTGATATTGCTAAGGTTACAGCGGCTTGATGCTAAAGCTCAAATATGCTGCTTTTACCCATTACACTAAGCTAACTTTAAGACTTTTGAAAAATGGTTGAGGGCTGTGTTGTGGGATTGTTTGTACTCACCATGGCTCCATGTTTGGATCCCTGACTTAGCTTTGAATTTAAAATATAAAAAAGGGAATTTCACTGGTTTGCTTTTAGAAGGTGTACAGGACATTTTACAAGCTGACAGAATGATTTGAAATGATAGAAGTGCACAACACTGACATTTTGGTTTGACAGTATAATGAAGGCCAATAAAATGCCTAGTGAATAGTAATGGATAGTGTGTGTGTGTGTGTGTGTGTGTGTGTGTGTGTGTGTGTGTGTGTGTGTGTGGTTAGTAACAAGACACACCTAATTTACAATACACATAACACATGACTGCTTCTCAGTGGTTAGTCTGGGAGTCGGTGTGTATTTATGTTGAAATGCTCAGTACTGAACGTGCTAGGACTCTGGCTTCATGCTGGTCCAACAGCTGACAAGTTTTAATCCATCTGTGACACTACTCAGCAGGAAGAAGTCTTAACATGGGTGATACGATATTTAGAAAAATTAATTAAAAACTTCAACAGTGGCTGTAAATCATTATTAAAATATATATTTTGTGGTAGAGAAGGATAGCTAAGTCGCTGCTTTGATAAAGCAGCAGCGAGCCAGGCTGGGCGATTGTGGGCGTTCAGGGGCTGAATCAGCATCACCAGCGTTGGTGGAAGCATGTCGGCCCACATAGAGAATTAGAGATACAAACATCCACAGAAAACACAGCCCCAGATATACACATGTGTGCCGTGTTTTGTTAACAGATGGAACAAAAGCAGAAATCTAACCAGGCTGGAAGACGAGAAGGAAGGAGGAGACAGAAGAGTGACTACAGAAAGCTTCTCAGCCACCCTGAAGCTGCTCATGCATTTAAACGGGACAGAAGAGAGGACAGTAGAGATAAGAAGAAGAATAGAAAAGGTCTGAATGTGGAGAGGAAACTGGGTTAGACCAATATTTATGCTTTCAGCACACTCACATGGAAGATTCACGTATTTTCAATGCTAGTATTTGGACTTTATTGAGACCAAATTACTCATCAGATTTGCTTCAGGAAGCTATATTGGTCCAACCCAAGAGGAGGAGGAGTCTGCGAAGCAAGGAGGAGGAGGAGGAGGAGTGTTTTACCTTGAGTACAATCTTGTTGTCAGAGGTCGGGGTGCGTCCCACCCATAGAGCAAACTTACAGGGGTCTCCTTCAACGTGTTCAGTCACCCCTAACTCTGATGTCTGCGAGGAAGAGTAATATGAGAAAACGTCAACTTTACTTTGCGACTGTCAAATGATTTTAATTTTTGTAACTGTGTAAAGTTCTGAGGTTTCCATAATCACAAAAATGCTCCTGACTTCATCATCGTGTACTTACAAAGAGTTTGCTCTTATAGATGTATTTGCTCCGGCCATTTGAGTCTTTGACCTCCTTGCTGAAAACAAGAGACATCTCAAAGAGGAAGAGGTGGCGCTCTCGTCCCTTTCGGATCAGAGTCTTTGGATCCCAGACCTGGAATGAATCCTGGAGAATGAGCTCACCCTGCGACTCGATGTTTTCATCAAAACCTGGAGAAAAAGGCCAGAGGATGACTTGATGAAAAATCATTAAAGAATAAACACACAGAGGTTTGCTGTGAAATTATAGCTAATAGTACAAATACGTGATCAATGTCTGACCTTCCAGCATTGAGAGGTGCATGGCATCGTTGGCTTTCTTGGGAACACTGAGCATCACCTCCAGGCCGTCCTTGATCTCTCCTTTACCTTCTTCGCAGCACGTCAACAACTCCTAAACAGGACGCGGGCACAGAAACCATGACAACAGGAACCATGGAGATGCTCAATACAAGCATCTTGTTGTTTTTTTCGCTGTGGTGGCTTACCTTCAGCAGGAGCTGATACTTGGTGATTCTCTGCACTGGCTTGATCAGATAGGATGAGATGGAGTTGGCCAGTCGGTGCCTCTGTTGAATTTCCTGCCATTAACAGAGGAGAACAGTGAGGTGACTGTACGTGACTGACATTCAGTCTCATCTCAGTGATCAAAGGTGGTACTCACATCAAAGTAGTTGCCAGCATGCTCCAGTATGAGCTGGGTGGAGTCCGGCTTGTTCTTACAGTAGTTCACATACATCTGGAACTTATCAGCCTTGACCAAGAAAGAAACAGATGACAATGAAAAATTAATACCCATCAGATCTCAGCTTATGAACCATTTTCCTACTTCCAGAAATATTAAAGGGACCATTGATGCTCATTTCCAGCTCCATTTTTTTAATTTATGGACACTGCTGGGAATATGTCTGCAGAGCCACTGTTCAAAATAACCTTAATTTATGTTTCTCTTTCTGAAACAAGCCTTTTGCTTTTTGCTTTAAGCCAGCCTTCTTTTGATTGGCTACTCCTTGTAAACAAAAGGTTAGAAGAGCAGGTGGGTGGGGCTTCTGTGCTAACAGCCAGAGCTATGTTCCTGACATGACATCATACTGAGCCAGGAGTAGAAAAAAGCTCATATGCATTACTTAGAAATCTAAATGCACACGTACACAGTACAAAATACATTTCTCTGTAAGACACAATAATACATACCCATGTGACGAAGCAATGCCCAACATCCTCTGGTAGCTGCTCATATTTCTCCAACTCTTTGAGGAAGATGCTGATTGAAAGAAAAAAGAAAGAGAGACAGAACCATGAGATACCAGAAGAAAAGATTAGAGCTTTCTCTAAAAATGAAAAATAGTGGAAGGAGGACACGTTTCTTACTTATGGTGGAATTCATAAAGGTCTTGCATGTTTCCAAAGATGATGTGCTCCTTGTTGAGGATCCCTGGAGGAATCTCCTCCACTCCACTGGTCATCTCCCACAGGTAGGTCTGCAATGGAGGAAAGAGGAGATCATAACTATAAGAATAATAATGGTTTTATTTTTCATAGTAGGATTCTGCAAGACTTTTAAATTTAGTTGAAAAGTTGTTGCACAACTCTGCACTAAGCAGGTTAACAGTGGTGGGTTGACAAGTTGAACTTACATCCATGCACTCCCGCAGGTCTCGCACGTAGGCTTTCTCTGTCTGAATCAGCTCTGCCATGATGAACCTGAACACACACAAAACACACAGCGACACAAATTAGCAATTTTCATATCATCCTTGTTCACGCGGTGATAAATCAGCAGCTCCCTTTCAGCCTGTCGACTTCAACCATTTACATTAATGAACGATGACTTATGGGCCATAAGACGTGGTCATAAAGCAAGCCATGAATGACGGAAATCATGCTTGTGATTTGTGCCGCTCATATAAAAATGATGCAGGCGCTTTTTCCTGGACTGTGTCCGTCCACTCATTTGTTCTGAGCCACAGCTCGATGGTTCAGTCTGCAGTTTTTGTGCTGGCACAGCAGAGAGGAGGCCGGACGGAGGAGCGTAAATCAAGCAGGTTCATTATGTATATACATTTACACTGAGCTCCTCTTCCAGCTATTGACCAGGTTCAGTGCTGACACCGCTGTGGACAGGGACACTGGCGGGTAACCTGCTCATAGTCTGTTAACTCTGAGTGCTTTGCGGTAATAAAACATTTTTCAACAAGTGGGAAGAAATGTTGCTGACGTACAACAAAGACGGTTCACACGAGGAGCTTTTAACTACTAGCTAAACAATTCTTCAGGTATAACCTGGAGCACTTGCCAATTTGCTAAATAAGAATTATTCCACTTCCTGCTGTGACAAAACAAATTTCCCACGTGTGGGACTAATAAAGGTTATCTTATCTTATTCTTAATTTTTCTGTTTTTCTGATATTATAAAGCAGGAGGTGGTAACATACTCCTTTCTGCGTGCAGATTTGCGTTTCTCCTCATTCAGCTCATGGGCGGCAGCATCCCTCAGCTTGACCTCTGACCCTGGAGCCGTGGCTGGGATGATGTCCAACTGGAGATCCTTGCTCTGACACGGAGAGAAGCAAAGTGAAAGTTTAGGTTTCGCGGTACAGAGCGAGCAGCTGCCTAGCAAAAAGCCTGAGCACTCACCGCCTTGTTGGAGTCGGAGGAGATGCCCAGAGCTTTCTCAAGACTGCAGCGGTACTTGTCCATGCGCAGCGAAAAGTCTCGATAGCGCTTGTCCACAGCTGTCACCCATTTTTTGATCTCCCCTGCATGACTGTGGCCTTTCTCGCAGAAACCATCGGCCAGCTGGATCAGCAGCTTAACGCGCTCCTTAGTTTGCTAAGAAGGAGAGAAACAGAGCCAATGTGGTCCTGACGCACATGCATGCAAAGATCAACACAAGGTTTCTGTGAGCACGTTCGCGAGCCCAACCTTGGCTGTGATGTGGAATTCCTCATGTTCCTTCAGCAGCTCCTGCGTGTGATGGATACTCGAGCCTGTGGATGTGTGTGTGGACAGGTAAAACTCCCCGGTGTCGTGAATCCACTCCAGAGCCTTTAAAACACACAGAGGATGTTTGTCATAAGTAGAGTGTGTAGCTGTGTCGCTGTAAAATTGCAGCGTGCGCTTTGCGTACCTGTTTGGCGCTCCGTTCAAACACCACGTACTGCTGGCATTGATCCAGCCTGCGTTTCTTCATCGTCCAGAAGTGGAGAACGCGGTTCTCTCTTTGCAGTAGCTCATTAAGGATGTCTACACGCAAAACAGGGAGAAAGAGATTTAAGTCAAAAGGTAAGAACCTTCCCGCAGCCACAGTGCAACGTGTTCACTTGATGTAGTAAGAACCATTTTGCTCAAACTCCCCTCGCTATGATTTGGCTCAGTGTTCGTCACCACAGCTCTGCTGCAGGGCAACATTTCACTGCTCTGAGTTAGCAGGGTCAGGTTTTCCCAGCACCACCGGCGGTGTTCCAAACATGTTTGTAAGTAATCTTTACTTACACTGTGCTCCTACTTCAAACGTTAGGAGCTAGTGGTTTTGATCATTTATCGGTTATCGGAGTCTTTCAGAGTGTTTGACTCCATCATGTTTGAGTTCCTATATTTTCTAAGATGTTTTTTCATTTGAATACTTTTTAATATTTTTTTTTCAATTCGGTTTAGTTTCAGTTCGTTTCTAGAGTGAATTAAACTGTTTCTGTTTGTTTACTGTTCTTAATCCTGAACTTTTCTTAATTCTAATATGGAGGAACAAACACAGACTGAACCAGCAGCCATGTAACAGATTCTTTTCTGCCACTGACAGAATTATTTTTTTTTTAAACAATGGTGGAAAAATCTGAAGGAGGTCCGTCTTCAGACAGATGACTGACTGCACGAGTGAATTATTTACAGTTACTATAACATTAAATAATTCACATGTAACAATATCAACAAAGGTGCAGGCAGCACCGTCGATCGATCTCTTTCAGAACCGAACATTAAACATAAACTGTAGAATCTTCCCACCACGGTGCCATCCTATTACAGCGTCACATCTACAGGAGCTGCGCAGCACTGTTTTTGTCAGCAGAGAGCTCGTGACGATTATGCGCTCGGCGACATCGCTCTGTGACTTGTTGTAACAGTGCCATCCTACTACAACATCACACTGGTCTTCTTGTATTTAGTTGCTTTTATTTAGTACTTTTACCCCTAAAGTGAATCTAGTACAGCTGCTCAACTGTGAACTGGCTCCAGTGATCTCAGTGCTCAGTGTAGAAGCAGAGGTAAGGTTCAGCCTCTGGAATCAAATCAAAGAAGTACAACGTCTCTGCAGCAACCTCCCACGATGCATCAACGGCTCAAACGAGCACACAGTGTAAATCTTTGTTAGTTCAAATTTGTCTGTTTATGGTGTTTTAGTGCCTCCACTTCAACTGCAGGGGAAACATTCATTTTCTTTTAGTGTCAATGCGAGAAGTGAGCGCACAGTTGGTGCATCTCATGACTTACGCAGCGCTATTAAATATGTGTCAATGTGAATTCAAATGAAAGGTAAAACAAACTTTTGCTGGACTTTATCAAAACGAGGGCTAACGAGGCTGTTGATTAGAAAGTCTGCATGATGTTAAACGTGTCTTCTTATACTCACTTTTGACCTGCTGTTCTGGTGCTTTGACGTGGCTCAGCATCCCGGGCATGTTAACACTGTTCCTGTGCATGTACTTGAGGAAGACATCCGCATTTCTCCTTGCCAGCGTGCACGCCTAATTAAAACGTAAAACACGCACAGTAAGATCAGAAGTGTGAGTTAAAGCTTTGCTCCGCTCTGATTCTGACTCATTCTCTGTGTGTGTGGGAGTGTGTGTGTTACTTTTAGGAAGGCCTCCTTCTGCTCCAGGTGCTTGCTGATCATGGGGGTGACGTGGTCTGTTTCACAGTTGGGTCCCAGTTTGTCAGCTCCTCCACACCAGTCCTCCTCTCTCTTGTACTCTTGCTCCAAGCTCTCCAACACGCTGCACACCTGTTGAGAGAAACGTGCAGTCAGTTGTGTTTGTGTGGACTGTCGAGGAGACGGTAAACCTAACTCTTCTCTCATACCTGTTCAGAGGTCTTGTAGAAGGCGACAGAGGCATTGACAAGCTTGAGTCGGTCCTCCATCTTCAGCATGAGCTGTTGCCAGTGTGAAGCCACGCTCTCGGCACAGTCTCTGATCAGGTCCATGTCGTAGTGGTTGGCCTGAAGCAGAGCCTCTGCTTTCTGCTGAACCTGCAGGGCACTCTGGTGTGTTTTCTGCAGAAAGGGGAAAGATCAGGATTACAGTTAGTCAAAGAAGAGGAGAAATCTAGCTTCAAACGGGCTGATGGGATAACACAAACTCTGTTACCTCAATAGCATGCTGAAATTGTTCGTGTTCCCTCTGCAGCTGCTCAGCTTCCTGCAGGGAGCTGGCTGTTATCAGACCAGCGTTTAGCATCGACTCGCCATTACGAATCCAACCCAGAACCTGTAAGAGAGACAGCGAGAGCTTTTTCCTCACAGAACTTGCAGATTTCTTGGTATTCTGGCGTTTGAACCTGTTTAACCTGCAGATGGTGCCTTGCTGCAGGTATGTGACCAGGCATTTTACCTGCTTGACTTCTGCCTGCAGGTGTCTCAGCTGGACACACTGCTCCAGGTGTCTGCGGTGCTGCTCAGCTGCTAAATCGAGCTCTTGCTGCTTTTCATGAAGAAACTCCAGCAAGTCCTGAACCCGCGTGGCCATGTCCACATCCCGATCGCACAGCAGCTCCACACCTGGATGGAAGACGCGTAACCGTATAAGACTTGGTGTGGAGGAGCAAGTCAAATAACTTTCCCGACAGTCTTAATTATCAGTCACGTGTGCATCAATTCAAACTCATGTTTAATACACGTGGCATGGCGCAACCATTCCTTGTGCCGTTTTACAGAGCACCTATTAGCATGTGAGATCACAGGTGAGTTATTATGGTTAGTGAGTGGGTGCCTCTCATCACAAACGCTGACTGAATCTGACCCGCGACACCTACACAGCATCAATATTAAAACTAACGTAGCCAACACAGAAATCTGTGCAGCAGCAGCCAACATGAGCTACATCCTGACTACACCCTCAGATGGAAGATGACCGAGGTCTGAGGGAGGCCACCGGGCGACAGTCAAACACCTCCACAGGTTTACTTTACAGCACTTAAGGGCAGATGAAGAACTGGTAATAAGAAAATGTCTAAAAAAAAATAATGGAGTCTGAGGAGCGGACTCACCGGAGGCCTGGACTTCGTTGACATACTGCAGCAGCTCCTGGCCCTGGTGGATCACATCGAAGGTGAGGTTGTTCATGGTCAAGGCCTTGTCAGCGTGGTGCTGGAGCCTCTGCTCGGCCAGCGTCAGGTCCTCCGTGTCAAAGTCATTCATCTGACCTGTCAGCTCCTCGTTCCATGACTCCAGGTCAGAGATGATCTGAGGAGGGAAGAGATTGAATTTAAAGGAAGCGTAGTATAGAGTAGCTTTAGTGAGTCACGAGTCTGTGAGATTGCTGCACTAAGGCACAATGCTGCGTGGGTAGATGTTTTTCATACAAATTACACGCATTATTCTTCCAATATCATTAATTCTAAATGAAAAATACTTTTGCATTTAAACGTGTGAACAGCACATTTTCACTTATACATTATACAGAAGCACAGGCTGTTCGATTCTGTGTCCACACGCAACCGTATTTGTACTTGAAGCACCCGTGACCTCATTTTCAGAGCTATCGAGGGATTATTGTTGCTTAGCTACAAAAAACGGTTTCTAGTGCTTCTGCATTCCTTCTTTGTGGACATCAGGTCTCTACAGTTTGCTTAAGACTGTTTAAACATTCTTATAATGGCAGATAACTGGGCTGTCACTGAGAACAGTTCAATTCTCCTCCACCCGTCTTGACAGTGTTTGATGTCCTAATTTCCTCCCCTTTCTTTGAATGTTTACCTCTTGAAAGCCTACTAGGAGTACGCACTGACGCTCTTTTATGAACGGAGCAGTTTGTGTCACATTTCAGACCTTGCTTCTCAAATAAAATGACTGGGTTTGCATCAGCAGTTAGCAAAGGTAGTCTAACCTTGGAAAAAATACACAAACTATTCTAACGATCATTACAATAGTCAATAATTTGTAATTAAGGGTACAGGGGAGGTATTCAAATGTCTGATGAGAGAGAAGTGACACTGATCAGTTGTAGCTGAACCATTTACAGCTAAAAGTGCAGTGAGTGAGGCTGAACTGAGAGTTTCTTTCGTATAAACAGCTTCCTGTGGAAACAAATCCACCTATGAGGACTCACATCAATGGCATCCCTCTCAAAGATGCGGAGCTGCAGGAAGAGCTCCAGTTTGATCTTCCTCTCCTGGAAGAGCTCCTCCATCTGTGCCTGGGCTTCATCCAGCTGCTGGAGGACGCTCTCGATGTGGTTGATGGAGCTGTTGTGGGGCGTCTTGTTGCTGGAGATGGCGGAGTCCCTGCAACACAAATGCACAAACGGCTATTAAACCATGTGATGAAGTGCTGACCATAAAAACAAGGGACGCAGAGCAGCTTTAAAGGGACACCGCAGCACAACAGGGAGAGCCATTGTGCCGATATACTGTCTTATATCAGGATTTGGTTCAGCCAAATCACAAGCAGCTGCCCCTTTATGTTTTCCTTCTTCTGATTGGCTGTCCCTCTTAAACAGGAGGGTTGAATGACTCCCGAGTGAGACTTCTGTGCCCGTTATGTTTGTAAGGGGACAATATTTGGGATGTCCGCTCACTTACACCACACAGAGCAGAAGAAACTGAGACGCTGTATTTGAGGAATTACATATTCAATGCACATATTAAAACTGTGGGCATGTTTAATAGGAGCACCCAGCATCGTGACAGACTCCCTCTGTCCTTCATTTTTGTGACAATATATTGAGTGTTTGAAATCCCGCAGCCTGTCAGCAATCTTAAATGGATTTCATTACTTAATGAGAAAGATTTCTAGTCCGTAACACAGCACTGGAGCCAAAATAGCAACATATATTTTACTGTTTCACCACAAAGGAAAACTGAAGTCGTGCATTTAAGCCATCAAGCTGGGATCTTCATAAAGTAAGACAAAACATTAAACCTGCACAGAAGTGTTAATGTGAATATTAAATTGAATAAACAAATCAGACGACCCTCTGTGAGCAAGCACTTGGCAACAGTGGAAAGGAAAAACTCCCGTTTAACAGGAAGAAAAATCCGGCAGAACCAAAACCACAATCAGAGCCGTGACTGGTTGAGAGTGGGGGGAGGGAGACGGGACAAAAGAGAGATTAGAGGTGTCTGAACACATTGAGAGTGAAACTGGATCATGGGAAGCCCCCAGCAGCCTAGAACTATTACAGTGTAACTTGGGGGGGTTCGTGTCACCTGAAAAGCACAGACAGCATCTGTGTCCCGATCCCAAACTGGGAGCTGGTTCCACAAAATTACAGAAGCTCCTAATCTCTTTTTAAAGAGAAGGACTATTGCATATTTTCAGGGATTTTAGAGCTAGAAAAAATAATAATGAATATGTATTTATTACAAGAGGTGAATGAATTAATTAATAAATACAAATTAGTGGCAACTGTGGACCCAGTCCCAGCCTTTCACAGCTCTCACTCTCAACCAGATGCCAATCGTTCAAATTCATAAAAAAATTAAAACGGCCTAAATCGCTCCGAAGCGCACATGTCGCGTGGGCAACGGGGTCTGCAAAGATGCATATATTTTTGTTTAAGAAGAGAGAGAGAGAAAATGAAGCAGCTCATACACATTCTGACTCATCAGTCTCACAGATACACGTATGATCCACAAACATGCAAACAACAGTTTTGGGGAGGCTAAATATGAGCAAGCAAAGAATCGGAGGTCAGGTGTGTTCTGATTGGCCGATCGCATTGGTTAATCTGTGCAGCGGGTGCACTCCTAGTCCCGCGCACACTCGTTAGCAGAAGGTGTGTGGAGTTACAGTTGCCTCCTGGGGAGAGTGTCACACCATTGGACACGCATTTTTAAAAGCAGTGTTATGTAAGACTTCACCGTGGAGCCAATACACCGTGGAGAGCGAGCAAAGAGAGAAAGAAAGAGGAAAAAACTGGGGGGGGGGGACTGGAACGTCCTCTGCATAAAAATAAAGCTGGATAATGAGGGTCAACTGAATCCTCTTCTCCAACACCTCCTCCTTGCCTCTCAGCTTTCTTTGTCGCTTTTCACGCACTGCCATTAACGTCTTCAAAATGACACATATTGAATATTTTGCGCTTTCGCCACAAATTTGAATTCCAAACTCATCCCCGGTTAAATTAACCTGCCAAAACTACAACTGAGAGAAACACGGGAAGAGTACTATTACATAAGGAGACATGAGTTTTTTCTTCCCTCCTTGTCTTGACACGTTTTAATATCCCTGCATATACGTGGGCAGAACATGTGCACCATTATCTGTTACTAGTAGCTGAACGGATTTTAAGGATCGGTTGGATTGCATTACTTTTGCATCAGAACATCTTTGTTTTGAGAGTCCATACTCGAAATACAATCTCATTTGCACTACCTGAGCTGCTGGATGAGGTCCTCTCCCTCCTTGATGACGTTGACGGTGACCTGCAGCGTGGTCTGCTGCTGCTGGCCGAAGCGCTTGATCAGATCCTGGACGGCCTCCACAGACTCGGCATAAACGTCGTCCAGCAGCTCCTTCTGGAGCTCCTCCAGCCATGTCCACAACTAGAAGAAGGGTCAGATTTTTTAGAAATCTTATTCAGTTTGATTGCAGGTAAACTAGTCTAATGGTTTATCCACTGGGTTTCTGGTAAGTCTCATACACTGCATATACATGAGCCTGTGTGACACCTCTTTTTTGTTAACACTCGTGTTCTCACCCTGACCACAGGACAGGATCCGGCATACATTAATCACCTTTTTCTGTATTACAAATGGCGATTATCAGAACCTAAAGGGAGGACAGTATAGTTACTGACCGAGTCCTCTCACCAGTTTGAACAACGTTAATTGCGCTCTGACTAAGTCCATTAAACACAAAATATAAACATTTCACCTGGTAATTATTTCCCTCTTGCTCAGAGAGCCCTGTGAAAGCTCTCAACCACACACACACGCAGCCCACCATCCACTTCAACGTTATGTCATCCCTCCTGCCCACCTCTTTGACGTGCGTGTGGAAGGCGACAGACATGTCCAGCAGGACTTTGCGCTGCTCCACGCGGCGAACAAAGTCTTGGATCCTGTCTTCGAGCTGGTGGGCGGCCTGGTAGATCTCCTCTGGGTCGCACTCTCCTGTCTGGGCCAGCTGCTCGGCCGCCTCCAGCAGCTTGTCTGCATTGGTGTATGTATTCTACACCGAGGCCGGAGGTAAAGGTGGAGACGGATTAGCTGAAGAAGGCAGTGTAAAACAAGCGCAATGCAGTTCGAAGATGGGCAGAGAGAGAGAGAGAGAGAGAGAGATCGTACAGGCAGAGACAAAAATAAAAAACAGGATATGAAGACGTGTATACTGATTAAATCAGTGACAGCAGAGCTTCACAGAAATAGGTAGTGAAAGGAAACATACAGACAGCGGGTGAAGGGGATATACAAAGAAAGGTGCAGAAGCAAACGGAAACAAATGGCTGTGTTACGGTGGGACGTCAACAAGTTGTTGATATTTTTTGGTTAAAGTTAATGAGGCTGTCGGAGTATTCTACACTACTAGTGTGGAAATATAAAAGGATTACAGCTGTAACAAATGCAAAACATAGTATTTTTAAGTATATGCAAGTAATATTTTACATGCTTGCTGTATAAACATAGTATGCAGTAACTGAAGGTGTTAGATAAATATATGCAAGCAAAGAGTAGGAACACAGATGTAGCAGGTGCACACCACTTCTTAGTGTTTATATAAACAGATAAAAAAATAAAAATAAAAAAACAGTACAGTTAATACAACATCTCAACCATATATGGCAGTATAACCCAAACTGAAGAGTCACGGGGTAAGCTGGCATTAAAAGACATTTTTACTGCAAACAGCTGCACATGCAGATGCAAGTCTGTGTGTGCAGCAGGTGTCTACACATTACTTTGGGTGAAATTGTTAAAAACCTACTAAGAGCTTATCTAGTTTGTAAAATTATTTTTAATCAGCTAAAATCAAGGCAAGAACCTGACCTTGGCCAAATACCTTCACAAAATGCTGGGAATGCGCTAACTTTTACTTGGGACAAATACTGTTCATAAAAAACTATTTAGAAAATAGAGTTAAGCTAACACTGAAACTAATAAAACCAACAATGTCAAACAATAAAACCTAGAAACTAAGTCTTTATAAACAAAAACTAAAGTATCTCTGCTAGCTTGAATAGCTAATATTTTACATTAACAAATTAGCATAGCCGAGATTTGCTAACCCTCACTGCACCTTTACTTTTTTCCCCATTTTTCCCCCCAATGAGTCAGAGTGTCTTTCACTAATAGTGAAATGCCCAAAGATTGTAAATTAATATAATAACATGGAGACACAACACAGTAGAAAACATTACAGTGGCAAAAGAAGAAGAAAAACAGCACACAGAAACAATACAAACACCAGCAATGCAGTGACTGGTGCACTGGTTTAAACCTGACAAAAGGCCAGGAATCAAGCTACCTGTGCCACTTCCTCAAAGTCTTCATGGCGTTTCTGGAGAGCTCTGGCTCGGTGGAGAGACTTTCCCACCCCTGTGTGTTTGCTGAGGAAGGCCTCGCCATGGTTTTCTATCCAGTCCAAAACCTGTGCAAAGACCACATTACCCACTGTGAAACGTATAACACCACAAGGGGGCGCTCTGACGTGGTATTACTGCCACAAGTGTTAATGATGAAAGCTGTACATGAGAGCAAAGGAATGGCAGAAATAACCATGAGCGCGGTTAACAGGAGCCACAGCACGGAGTCTTTCTTTGCACACTCCCCTCTGTGCACTTTGTCCTTCTTAGGATGAACAGCATCTGCATGGCCATATGACCCAATTCAGTTGCCATAGCAATAGTTGCCATGTCAACACACTGAGGAATGCCTATGATTTTTGGACAGTGTGCAGCGGTATTGTCATGTTGGGACCATTTGATTACAGCATGCAAGCTTTTATTCTGCAGAAAGCCTTTTTATTTCAGGCCTTCATCCAGTGCTCGTATCCACAGCGACATGTGAGGACTGAACGTGCATCGTTCCAGCAAATAACTCAAGGACATGTCGATAGGAAACATGCCTGCGGTTGCAATCAAACCCTCTATTAAGTGTAGTATTCATCTAGCCATAAGCGTAGCCTGCTATTTTCAAATTAATGTCTAACCCTGGCAATTAAGCTCGGTCCTTGGAATTGCAGTGTGCTCGAACAAATGCGCGCATGCATGAAGGTATAAACAAAAATACACGCAGTAAACTGGAAACGTGTGCGTACCTGCTGGACGTCCTGCTGAAACACGCAGAGCTGCAGGCGCTGGTGCAGACGCACTTTACGGTGCTGCCAGATGTTTTCCAGCTGTCTCTGGTGATGCAGCACCTCGTGGATGATGTCCAGGACGTGGTGCACTGCCTTAGAGTAGTTTGCCGTTGCCGTCAGTGAATCGGCACTGCCTGGGGTCAAAGGTCGCTGCAGCTTGTCCAGCAGAGCTTTGCCATCTTGACTCACCTGAGGTTAGAATATGTTTTGAACTCGACGTGAATCGGAAAGATAAATGCCACTAAAGCTAAACCTGCCCTCTGGACAGCAGACTAACTCCATCGTGTGTGTGAACTTGCCTCCGAGTAAGCAGCTGTGATGTGCTCGTACAGGCCTTGGTGATGGTGGATGGCATCTTCGAGGTCTTGTAACTCAGAAGGCAAGTCCACCTCGCCACATGCCTTACACCAGGAGTCCACATTACTCATGTACTGCAGCGAGAGGAGAAGCATAGTTCACATGACACACTGCTGGTTTATACATCTGTGCGCTCTTCCCAGGGGTCAGAAACAGCAGAGCATAGAAAGACATCGCCTGGGTGTAAACCTCCTCATCTTTTGCCCATGAGATCTATTAGAAGAATTATCTATAGCTGAACCTGCTGTTCATTGGCCTGTGGTGACTTCCTAGAAGCTTCCTGTACCCCCCTGTAGGAGTGATAGGGGAAAACATAACAATCATTAAGATTGACCTCTGAGAAATATCTCCATCTTAATGATTTGCCTTTTAAACACCTCTCACATCATAATTGGAATCACATACAGAAGAGAAGCTTGTTTTAAGTCTTTGTTCTCTTCATGTATGTGTGGAGTGGAAAAACCTCTGGGAACAAAATGCCCTTTTCTATTTCATCTTACAAACATGAAAGGCTGGTCTGATGACGGCAGCATTCCAGGTCGGAAAAGTCGCACCGCCTTCTGCTTGTGTACTTTTTAAGGCCATGAATCATTCCAGACACACACACACACACACACACACGCACGCGCACACGCACACGCACACGCACACACACACACACACTCAGAATTTATTCATGCAAATATATGTAAATGAAATGTATGTGCTAGAGTTTATTCAATTAAGCCAAATGGGTACTTTACAATCCAAAAGGTGTGCACGTGTGTATTCATTTGCATTCATTACAAAATGTCAACACCTCGGCTACCTGAACAGCACATCAGCACGAGGTTTACCGATTGGTTCCCACTGAACCAGTGTTCAAGGACTAGTTAAGACTTTTGAGAAACAAGCTACTTATCATAAGAGCCAAAAATTGATAGGGTTTAGCTTAATTACTAAAGTGAGGGTACAGGATCTATTCTTTTTTTGACATTTCCATTCATTTATAAAGAAAACAATTAAATTACAACATTAAAGGCTCAAACAATAAATTCTAACAGATTCAGTCCATGAACATTTCTTGCCATTTACCAAACCGTCACACTCACCTGGTCACATTTCTGATGGAAACCGGCTGACATCTCTAACAGCGTGCTACGTTCATCCAATGCGGCGGCGAATGCCTTCCACTCCTGCTCCAACTGACTCGAGATCTGCTTGATCTGCTGGGAAGCGTAGTGACCCGACTCCAGCAGCCGGTTCCCCACGGACATGATCCGGTTGATGTTGACGTACACATTCTGTACAGGACGATGAGGAAGAAAGGCGCGAAATGGCAGAATATTTTCAATCACTAATTCATAAAGAAGCAAAAACTTGGTCTAACATCTGAGGCCACAGGTACGTGCAGACGAGAGAGGAACTGAGAGGAGGAACCAAAAGAAGGTTTAAAGCGGTATATTATTGTGAGAATGGGTCGTTCTGCACATTGAGCATGTTTACTTCAGGTACTCAGGTATATTTTTAAGGTAAAGCTTCCACGATTACTCAATTTACATTATAACATCGGTATTAGGTCACACGGCTGCACATTACCCAGAAAATAATGCACATATTTTTGTGTTTTTATTTCTGAAATACCAATAAATAGTTTTTTTGTTTAAAAAAAGTATTTTTTTCCATATGCAAAAAAAGACAAAAAAAGTGCCTTAGACCTGGAAACACGGTTAATACATCATCGTTTAATAAGTGAATAGGCCAGAGAAAATGGCAAACTGAGGAGCTTAAGTAAAAGACACATTGGTCTGCTACTGTTTCTTTCTCATCCGTGAGCAGAAACCCTCAGCGGCTGGATTGATTCCTCGTCTCAGCAGTTTCATAATGGTTATGTAAGGCGGACTGTGGATAGAGAATAGGATTACTTAATACCTGGTTGTGTTGCTCCTAACATGGAGAAAATGTGCAAGTGCACGGAAGCGCAGGCTGCTCTAAACAAACACTCAAACCCAGCAGTAGAGCTTGACACTAAGTGCAATAACTATATTATTATACAGTGTAGGGCACCGACTTGAGTCCAAGTGGGAAGAAAAGCATTATCTCCTGCTGCGAATCAGTGTGTGTCTCACCATGCAGTTCATGGCGAAGTGGCTGTGCTGGGTTTGCAGCTCCACAGCATGGGGGTGGTTGTTGCCGATCTCTGTGTAGCCTGCCAGGAACAAACCCTTGTTGTGCATGATCCAGTCGAACATCTGAGGCATGACGACAAATACACACACAGAGAAAAAATATCAATAAAAAAAATGAAAGCACAGACACACAAGGGTTGGGTTCATTACTAACTCCTGCAGATTGTTGCAAGAACAGACACAAACAGCTGGGACTGAGCCGTGTGGGCAAACCTGAGCGTGTTTGCTCACTGCTGCAGTGTTCGAACATCTATCCAGGCCAGCATACAGAGAAATGGACTGCCTCTATTAAGAGCATCCTCTCTGGCTCTCTTAGAGAACAACTTGTGGCCTATGGTGTCCTAGCAACAAGCTCCTACTACTGCAGTGTATCCAAGACTGCAGCTCGCTCTGTGTTGCTGCAACCTGCTATTTTATTCTACTCACTCCAACACGGATCTGTGCATTTCTCTCCCTGTCTCTTCTTATTTTGTGACGCAGCTGTCATCGCCCAAGCCGTCTGTGTGGCAGCCAGAGTAGGTGGCGGTGCACCTGCGTGAGCTAGCCTCCATCTTCCCGCCTCTCACGGTGGAGGAGGGCAAACCTGTTTAGTGTTTAAGATCCCGAGGGCTCGATTACAGTACACGAGGTCTTCGCAAACAGCATCAGTCGATGCTTCTCAGTGTGTGTAATTGCATTTTTTTAAATATGTATATTGGCATTTGTGTGCCCTGCAGTGATCACCAGCTCTGGTTATAGATTATCACTACATCACAGCTCACAGAGAACCAGCCACAGACCTTCTCTGCATCCTGCTCGAACAGGCGCAGCTGGAAACACTGATCCAGTTGGAGCTTGCGGACGTGCCACGCCTGGTGGAGGTGCTGCCGGGTGGAGTGCAGCTTGTCCAGCAGCTGGGTGATGCGCGGCACCAGGCCTTGGGTGTCCGCGTTGCACACTCCACTGCCGCTACTGCTGCTGCCGCCGCTGCTGCCATTGCGATTGGAGAAAGACTCGCTGCTCTGAATGCGCTGGAGCAATCTGGAAACAGATTTGATGTTTGCATTAACATCAAAGACTTTTTGCTACTGCTTCAGTCAAGCTAGCCTCCGTTGTTAACTGATAACCCCAAAAAGGAGAAAAAAAAAGGGGGAAAAAAGAGCACTGCCCAAACTCTTGATCACGCTCCAACCTGTTGCCCTGTCCATCTTTCATACAAATGATCTGGATTCACATACACAACCAGAACTAAGACTTAAAAACAGGTATTTCTGATACATTATATATGATATATAGAAAGATGCAGAACCACTGTTTTGTTTTTTTACCTTTGCCCTTCAGTGTCCAGTTCCTCTATAGGAGCTTTAATGACTTTCTTCTTCAGTGTGGCGTGCTCTTCTATCATCCGTCTGGCTCCTTCCAGGTCTTGGGGAAAGTCTTTCCTTGACACGGTTTCCTGCATCTCTTCTAGTCGAGCCAGCATCTGGGTAGCATGGCCAGAGAAATCCTCAAATGCTACACGCACCTGGACGGAAACACCAGCAAACAAAAAAAAACACTGAGTTATGGTGACCCACTTATGGGCAGTTTGGTTGACTGTCTTAAGAAGGAAACAATCAGATCAGAAAGAAGAATAATCCTGTGTCTACTTGTGTCTTAATCATCCGATTTGGACATCACTGGGGATTTGGGGGATCTTGGCACAGACAGTCTGAAGTGACAGGACGGCTGAGCTGATCGTACCTCTATCCACTCTTCGTGGTTGTAGTCCAGGCTGCCGTCAAAGTCTGCTGTCAGCTGAGAGGGGTCCACCACTTTCGTCAAGCCTTCGAGTGACACCATGGTGGTCTAGTGGAGCGAAAAGCAAAGAACGAGGGTTTAAAGGAGGGAGTTCAGGTGGACACTTGAGTGGTAAATGCTTCTAATCTTTCACCTTCTGCTGTGTTTCGTTGCTGAAAAGTACGATTTTTATTTACTCACAGAAAAGACAACGCGGAGATCGCGGAGCTTCTGCTGAAGGTCACATAGAGATGTGACCTTCAGCAGAAGCTCCGCGATTAATAACATTGAGATGCTGCTAATTTAAGAACACTTCTCCCCCATCTACCAAAGAGATCCTCCTCAAACCAAAATGTTGTCTTTGAGACTTCAAAACTCAGAACTAAACCTTTAACAGCCCGCCGCAACGTTTCTTTGCCTCCTTGATGTTAGACTTAAGTGAATTTCAAATCCCCAGCATGATATCAATTTCAGTTATATGCCGAGGAAAAGTCTCCCTGTGTTGCCTGTGTTTCCACCTCCGCACAAAACACCCCCACACACATGGCCAGAGATGGATGGAGTCGGAGCGATCGCTTGGATAGGTTTTGTGTAGGCCAAACAATGCAGAGATGCACTGTTGTCCTTGGGTAAAAAAGCACAGCGGCTCTTGCCAGGGAAAAATACTGATGCTGCCGCGTTCGCTATTGTACCGATTTGTACTCCGCTGAATGGAGCGATAGTCGGCCAGGGACGTTTGGGTAGCATTTTATGCTTGTGCTGAACTGTGCCATTTATCAACAATCGGACGGAAAAAAGAGAGATTGCGACCGGCTCTCTGAGCTTTGCTTTCTTTGTGTATGAACTGATGACAAAAAGGGAGGAACATGTCCTACTTCTGGTTTCTATTACACAAAGCGAGAGAAAAATCCTTGATGCACACACTGAATGCTGGACGCTCACACACATACGCAACTGTAGTCCTAGCAACAGCCCTATATCAATTTTGCATGAAGAGTGCAAGATGAAAACTTCTGAAATCTTAATAAAACATAAAGCATGGACAGGGGGGGATGAAGCCTGCACATGAATGCACATGCACGCTATCCAATCAATGCCTGTGCGGCATGACAGACCGGTGCATGGATAACTATAACGTTCCCTGTGGCTATTCTTCCTATCAAAAGATCAATATGATATAATGAGACTACAGTGAGGTCGTGTTCATACACGTGTGAGCAATCACAGTAAATTTCCACACTCGTGCGTTCTCCTACGTAGCTATAATCAGAAGCTAGAGGGGAAAATTTCCACTCCGTATCAGAAAAACGCACTGCATAAAAAACCAATAAAGACAACACAGGAGCTTATGCCAACCCAAGTTTCACCACAACAAATGAGAGCTGATGATCATCGTAGTAAGCAAGGCTGGCTAATGACAGATCAAACAGGGGGAGGGGAATTGTTATTCCGCTCTCATCGGAAGACATTTACTACACAGGCTTGTAATCAGATGAAGTCGAGAGCTCCGCTGGTGCACATTTCAGTGTTGAGTTGATGACGACGAAATGGTCAGAGGGTAAAAAATAAGCCTGTTCGTGTGAACGCATCACTTAATTAGCTGTGAAAATGCCTTCTATCGCTTGACTGACAGCATAACGAATACTCGTCCTCGTGATCTGCAGCGAGCCGTTTTTGGGTTCGATGTGATGAAATGTTTTTCCCTATGGCAGACAGCTGGCTGGTGGTGTACGCACCCAAAGCAGTGGGGAGAGGAAAATAATGAAATGTGCTGACAATGAGCTGCTCGGGGGTGTGGAGGGAGGGGCGGCGGCAGAGCGGTTGTTATCACAGCTCAGCTGACAGCAAATTGGAGGGAGGTGAGGGTGGGGGCTTTTTAAAATGCTTTTGTGACGAGTTCCTTTAAAATGCCAAATGTAAAACTGATACGCTTGACAACAGGCAGCTGTGAGATATATATGCTCACATATCAACTGCAACAGTTCCCTTAAATCAGGGATGTCAAACTCATTTTACATTGTGGGAAACGTACCGCCCACTCTGAGCTTCAGTGGGCCGGGCTGGTGTAAAGAAGTTATTTAACATAAAAAGAAGTGCAAAATAACACATCTCTATGGCAGAAAAAAAAAATTGTTTACAACTTATTAACTTTGGTCTAGTATGACTGGTGATGGAGGAGGTCCTTATCAGTAGAAAAAAGCAACAAAATACAGTTAAAAGTCCAAAATTGATGCCCTCCTTCACACTTCCCAAAGTCAACCAGTGAGCCGGACTGGAGTCTTTGGCGGTCTGGTCCGATTCTGGTCCCGCTCCCCTGAGCTTTATGTTTAACGCCCTCGTCCTAAACCTGCCTCGCTTTATAGACCGATAGAAATCGTTAGATAATCATTTTTAATCCTTCTGAGGATTAAGGTGATGTACACTGGATGAAAAAGGTACTTTCGGCATGTAGATGGATACTTTCATTTATCCGAGCTCAGCAGTAAGAGTTCACCGGGCAAGGTCTGTGTCTCCAACCGTGGATCTTTTGGATGTAAGGTAAACGTTTAACCACTATGCTGTGGACACGACGATGACGACATAGAAACATCTGTTTATTTCACAGTGTTGCAAAACTGTGTACACCAGTGTTTATTTCATCATTTGGATGGATTGTTTTCCACTTTAAAATGCAAAATTTTAAATGTAGAACAAGTCCTTTGTATGTAGTCATTATATTATTTGACAGAAAATGTACTATACTGTTACTTTTAGCACAATCAGGGTATGAGATTTTGGTCATCCAGCCCTGCCACCTACTAAACCCTCTCGCTCTTATTTTGAAAGCTCAGTCTCTGCTAAACATCCAACACCTGCCGACCGTCAAACAGACTCAAACTCCACCAGCTTGGACTGCAGCTGGTGACGCCAGTCCTTGTTCTTTTGGGGCCACTTTAACCAGAACCTGCAGCAGGTGGAGGTCTGCTCCGTGCGCCGCTACGCCAAGCTCACCGACCGAGGCTGCACAGCAGAACGAGCATTAGCAGCTGCAGTCCAAGAAGGCGAGACTCCCTGGAGAGGCAGCTGATTATTGCGAATGTTATTGCTTATCGCATAACGTTTATTAGAGGGAGGGAAAAAAATGTAATGAAATTCTGGACAAATTCTGAGTAAGAATTTAGTTGACGGCAATATTGTTTCCCCTTGTTATTTATTATTCCCCTTTGCACCAGGGAAATAAAATAAATCTTCATTTAAAAAACAAAAAGAAAAAACAAATTAACCTGTTTTAAAGTCTTTAAGCTCTTGATTGATAAACTAGAGCAAAACTGATGCCACACACTCGATAACTACCATCTTATTAGGTGATTTCAATCAACATGGCTGATATCTGCTCATATTTGGATGATAAAGCGCCGCATCACCAGTGTGAATAGTACAACCCCTCCACAAACAGAGTCCGAGTCTTTAAATATAACAGTGTTAAGATCACTGATTAATCTGGCAGTGCGAAACAAACCAGAACCTGTTATTTCAATGAAAATCACTGTCTGTTGCTTCTATTCACTCAATAGCTTCCAAAGCCATTTTTGAGTAAGACATCGAAATATTCTATCACTGCCTCGAACACTGGCTCAACATCCTACCTCGAATTCAAACTTGGAGCTGCCGAAGTTGGTCCTCTGCTTCTGCCAGAAGTTGTCCGGTTTGATGATGAGCGCGACGTGGATGCAGGACGGGAACGACTCCTGCAGGATCTTCAGCAGAGGCTTGATGCTGTCCCACTTGGAGCCACGCATGTCAACAATGACCGTGAAGCCATGTTTACACACCTCCTCGCTGGGAGGGACAGAGGATGGAGGTCGGCGGGAGTGGGAGGAATTAAAGAGAAGAGATGGAGAGTGGGCATGGGGTGGGTGGGGGGAAGGGGGCCAAGAGAGATTGGTGAGAGTTTAATCCGGAGAGAGAGAGAGAGACAGAGATGACAGTTGTGGGAAAGGATGAAAGAGGGATGATGGAGAGGAAAGGACAGATGGAAGAAGGAAGAATAGAGAAGAAGAGGAAAGAGAACCAAAACAAACAGTGAGATGACGCATTTTCTATACTGTGAGAAGCCTACGCAGCAAATCCCACACACACCCCCACGCACCCCTATGCACACACAGTCACACACACACGTACGCAGAAACCTGCGACGAATGAATCACAAACGCATATATGCATACATATATATGTATATATATAAAAATACAGTTCAGTCTGTTTGTGCATCAGCAGCCTCTTCCCCCTGTGGTGCTCTGCTCTGACCATCATCATCTTTATTATCGCTGCACAAGCTTGCATACACGCACTGAAGCTGAAACCTGTCACAGTTATCTGACATGCCACAACAAACAGAGTTTGTCTTTAGGATTCAGAATATTTTGCAGCTCATCTGCCATCTGTCCGTTTCCATGTCATTCCAACCACAACTACTTTATTCAATCCACAAACTCAGATCGCTGCGTTCCCTACTAGTATGTCATCGTGTTGTTTAAAAAAATAATAATAAAAAATACATCACTTTAAAATCTTTCCATCACTGCATCCCTAAATACCTCCATGCTTTCCCAAGCCTCTCTCCCTCCCTCTCTCGGTGGAACAGCTTGTCGCTACACACACAGTGTGCAGCGATGTGCAGATGTTCCCTTTCACAAACACAGGGATGCCAAAAACCCCAAAGTTAAGAAAGATGTGCAAGATGTGACACGATGACGTGAGGTTTTCAAAGCCCAAAATTCAACTTGGAGTCTAATTTAAAAAAAAGCAAAGAAAAAAAGCAAACATGCATAATGTTATGGAGGTGAGTGTAGATGAAGAGGGTGGATGCTTTTGAGAGATACGCAAGGAGGAGAAGAAGAAGCAGCATGCCGGGTCAAAAAAGGAAGGAGAAGGAGGCGGATGAGCGACGCTTTACCTGGGAGGTGAGGAGCTGCTCGCCTACAGGAACTGCTGCTGCACTGCCTCGGCTACTGCGACACTTTGTTTTGCTTTCATACGCACGCTCGCTCGCTCCCTCACACACACACCTCCTCACACATGCGCTCTCCATCTCTGTCAGTTTTAATCTTTCCACCCTCTGCCCATCTCAGCAGCCTCCTCTCTCTGTTTAAACCTCTTTCCTGTTTTTCCCTCTCCATTTCTTTTTCTGTTGCATGTCGCCTCTGTTAGCTCCTGGCTTCTCTTCTCTGTCTCAGCATCTCACCATCTCTAGAAGCGATTTCTGGCAGCCGAGAAGCTGCAGCAAGATAAGTGCTCCTGAATTATTACGCTCTCCGTTCCTATCACATGCTCATCTCAGCCCTCTCACGTGTTCGCTTATAGAGCTTTGAGCACTTGCTGTGGGAGTTCATGTCATTCTGAGGCACTGCCACACACACCCACCCACACAAAATCACATGCAATGAAATAAGTAACCTGGGGATGCCGGCGAGGTAAGCGATCAGTCTCCTCAGGTCGTCTGTTCGTATTCTGTCGTGGTTGCTGCGTGATGGGAACGTTAACACAGGACCACCACGTCTGTCTCTGCCACCTGAGGTGATGCACACGCAGACACACACACACACAGATAAAAATTGGAGTAAGAACAAGTGTGTATGTGGAGTTTTGCAGGTTTAGTGGTATCATTTGCACCACTGGAGCATAACAGACATGATCGTAGGCAGTTAGCTTACCAAAAAATGAGCGACAGGCTAGATAAATGTGTGACCCCGAGGCCGCTGAACCGAATGCTAAAAAAAAATAAAATAAAAAACAGAAGTTTTTGGGGTTTTTTTATTTTTTATTTTTTATTTAAAAGGACAGGAGATAATTTAGACTGAAAGTGTTTTATCGTTGTCTCTCTGTGCAGTCGAGCTGTGAAAAATGAAGTGGACCTGCTTGCAATGGGCTCGTGGCCACGCTACAGGCTGTTTGAGACTGCACGGCAGTGCTCACGTTAGCTGATGAGCAGCGCGTGCAGCAGTTCTTCACTGTAGTAGTGGTGTGCTTACATTCACTAATTAAGAATAAACACAAAACACAGCTGGTGATGATAATGAAGTTAAGCTTTCATTTATGAGCAAAAAAGGGAAAAGCTATCTTAACAGGATGAAGGTCACAGACGAGAAGTGGACCTTTTATTTTTGACAGAGTCCTGTGCAGACCCTCAGTTCATCCACTGTCTGAAACAAAACATACAGAAATAACCCCTGACGCCCCTCTGTATGGCCTCCATTACTCCTGATGAGCTACTAAACACATTTTGTTTTGTAAATGATCGTCACCATTAGGGCCAGAAAGGAGGAGAAAGCTTTACTTTGTGTTAAGTGAATCATGACACTGCGTAACTCTACAAAGTTTCTTCAATTATCTGCATGATGGCTGAACAGACTGATTTCAGTCTGTGTGCAGACAGGAGGAAACAGTTTCTTCAAATGTAAAGATTCCTTTGATTTTCAGTAAACAGAAAGGATGAGAGTGCGATGGCCAAGTGCAAACACCATCCAGGGCAGAAACGACTGAATTATACTGCTAACACAACATCTGTGCAGAGAGCCGAGAAGAACTCAGAGTGAAGTTAAAGATGAGCCCAGCTCGACACAGAGGCAGCGATGAGCAGTCCGGCTTGCAGCTTACATTTCTACCTGCACCTTTTTCTACAGCGCAATCACCGTGACGACTGCTCTAAGGCCTCCCTGGGCTGGTTCTCAACGCTGCTTTGTTTTATTGGCTTTGTGTTCGTAATTAATCGCTAGAAGAAAGATCTTGTGTGCGCACGTGTTAGTATAATGATTTATTTTAGGGTGTGCGACTGTAGCCTAAGCTTGGTAATTATGTGACAAAGCATTTCAGGCCATGCTGCTGAGTAATGTGAAAACAATGTAACGTCTATTATATCAAATGACTTTTTCCTGGCAACGTTTAAGTAAGGCAATGCACTGCTTTAGAAACAAAGTAGCGAGTCGTTTGTGACGCACCATTTTTGTGCACGGCCCAACATTGCTTGTAAATGGCTACATGGTAGCATTTAAATGTGCAGTGTTCAGGTTCTCAGTTAGTCGCCCTTCTGAGTCACATCTTCTAAACATCAAGATGGTAACGCTGGTGGCTACATCCATCTTCTATGTACAGTCTATTCGCATAGCCACAGCTACGTGCCTGACATCACCGGATGTCACAGAGCCCAATGTTAAAAAAACAAAACGACTACTGTCTGAATTGAAGCATGTAGAGCAGTCTGAAAGGGTTTTGTTTAGACTGAGCATTTTCTGAATGTTATTAAAGCCATATCTAATATTAACACTGCACTATAACAGAATACGACACAACAAGGAGAAGCAGAGTCTGTTCCTTTAAAAGAACAGAAAAGATAAATAAATGAATCAAACATGTATTTATGATTGGCTCTCTCCAAACAGCAAGCAAGCCAAATGCATACATTTTGTTATGCAGAAACTGTGCACTGTTTTTTTGTACATGGTGTTTGAATTCTGCAGTGTTTGTTTGTGATATTTTGTGATCTTTTAAAGGATTTTTCAGACCTTTTATCTTCTCTGCAGTCATATTTTGTGCTGTAATAATATTTTGCTCCTAGTTTCTGGCCACTTGCAGAAGAAGAAGGCTGCTTCGCTCACGTGGGAACTCATAAACACAGGCCCTCTCTGCTCAGCCCGCAAATTAGTGAGTTCAGTCGGGTTGCTGTGCGCCTGTAGGCTTGACCCTGCCGCTCAGAGGAGAAAATCAAACGCTCACGTGGCAACAGACAAACATGAGAGAGGGCGAACATGGCCGATTTATTAAGGGGCCAAATTGGGGATAATAGGCTTAGCTTATTTACCCTGCTTTTCACTAGCGGCCCCTCCTCTACCTTCATTTCAAAGCCAATTATTCCACCAGTGACCACTATGGGAAGCTGGCAGTAAGTCATCTCCATGGCAACGCTGCCCTGACTCTCCTTCTCTCAATTTCGCTGTTTGTCAGAGTCCTTTTCCTCGTCATTGTGTTTCTAACTGTGACCTTCTCTGCCAGCGCACGACGCACACACCGATTTCACTTTGTTATTCCATTTGGCTCTTTCGAGATCTGAGTGCTTGCATTTGCACGAATACGCACAAACGTAACAGTAACACACACGCACTCAAAAAAAAATGCTTTTGTGTGTTGTGCAAATAATCCTGCTGGATGTTCTTGGCAATCCACATCTCCAGCTCAGCCTCCTGTGAGTTTTCTCTGGCACCACTCGAGTGTGTGAGTGCGAGTGTGTGTCGGACGTGGTTGCTGTATCTCTCTACGCTAACTGTCCTGCTGATGACGGTCAAACAACAGATATCTGTGTGCATGTCAGCGTGTGTGCTGTGTGTCAACTGGGTGTACATGCGTGTGCTTAAAGACAGGTTAAGAGCCAAGTGTCTGGGCCTCAGTCTGACCCCTGCACAGCTTGTTACTGTGTGCGTGTCTGTGCGCAAGAAAAAGAGGAAGTCAAAAGTACAGCTTAATACCTAGCAACTGTCTGTGTGTGTGTGTATACAAACTAAGTAGTACAAAGTATACATCAGGCTCTATTAGCTTTATTTGCCATGATCAGACAGCAGGGGGTGGTACATTTTTGAGACCAGACAAACACACATAACCTTACCTGACAGAAAGGCAACCTTCTCTTTGAGGATGGGAAGCACCTCCATCGCTCTCATCTCCTCATTTCTCCTGAAACCTGTGAAGAGACGAGGAAAGAAAACATGGGGTTTGAATACAAGAACGAAATAAAAAAAAGCTTTTCCCTTTTTCCCTGTTCTTGTGCAGTTGAAGAGCCCAGATTATTTGGGACAGAGCAGATTTTGTCTAGTTGTAATCTGGTGATCTGCAGCTTTTAAAACTCGGCGTGTTCAGTCCCAGTTTTGGATTGCTTGCATCAAGAGGAAAAAGTCTGTAAGATTCCCGCTCTCACGCTCACACATACACACAATGAGACAGCGGTCAGAAACAGTAATGGTGAGACTGTGAGGCCAGACGCAGAGCTGCTAAAGCTCTTAGTGTAACAGAGGTGAAACGGGGTAAAGAAACATTAAATGTCACAGGCCACTTTAGCTCCCATCAGCTAGAGTAATAATAAAATGCCGCATTTATTGAAAAAGACTCTGAGTAGCTGGTGAATGTTCACATCTACCAAACATTGAGTGGTGGAAACGCTTGGACTATGAAGATTAAGCATAAAGGAACCTTTGACTAAACTTTGCTCTGCAGTGTAGCGATTAACATATTCACCTGACATGTAAAAATAAGAGCTTCCCAGTTAGAGAGCACAGCAGACACACATACACAGTTCGTCCCACCCCTGGGTAAGAGAGTCACTGAAAGCATATGTACTGTGTTCACAGTGAACGCAACCACAGCGGAGTATCCACAGGCGACCAGAGACAAACTTTTCTCAACTTCCAGGTGAGCGACTGATGCAACGACCAATGAGAGTGGCGAATACGGTTCGCATTAAAGTTTTGAATGTTTTACTCATTTATATACAGGCTTTGCAAATAACGGCTCACATACCAGGGCAGAGCTATTACTATGATGGTTACCACGTGGTGACACGGACTTTGATCCTGTTTTTCCAGAGTTGTTTTATAACAACTCTAATTATTCAATTCAATAAGAATATCTTCTTTGTCCACGTCACTCTGTAATCACTGCAACTTTGATTGCAAGCAGATTGTGTTGGAGGTAACGAAAATGAACAAGCGGCACTCTGAAAGCGCGAGGCAGCTGGGCAGCATTTACTTTTAAGGGATTAGTGTTGGAATTTTTACATATTCGTTTTGCTTTCTTTGTCCTTTGTAAATGTACAGGTAAGATAGTCCAGCACAGAAGCTCAGACACACAGCTATACAGAGGGTGATGTTGCAACTGATTAAAGCTGTTATAACTCAAGATTCCTGTCTAACTTAAGAATTATAAAGTATTGTGCTGTGTTTTTATTGGACAGTCATAATGGCACCAAGCGGACCAATCATAGTCGTCACAGTCTACACTGTACTATATATCAACAGATGACTATAACACATGAAGTCTACGGATTGCCAAATTGACTGCATTTTATTCACCTTGCAGGACTATAAAAGTCGGCACCAAAGTGCACAGCAGTCTATCAAATATCTATAAATGTCAACCTCATTGTGGTTTTAGGGGTCGTCAGGGATGCCATATCATTACGACTGACCTTCTAGAAAAGGTGGCTGACAAAATGTTGAAACGGCAGGCAAGAGACAAACACTGTTAACCATAAAGCCACAAAGCAAATGATTCTGGTACATAAGCAACAAAGCCTGCCTCCTTATTAGCCCAACACAGCTGTGTGTTTTAATACCACAAGCACTTCTGTCTCTGCGACTGCAACCCATAAATCCCGGGCAACTCCAACTGACTGTCAGCAACGAATGTAGAAAGCATCTCGACTTTCCTAATTCCCCTTCCTCTATCTGAGGAAAACATGATGATTTCTAAATGGCACGGTTATTGAAGGCCATCGAGCTGTCAGCCACAAAACATGAATATAAATAAAGTTACCTTCACCGCTTCCTCTCTCAGTCTCCCAATGAGTGACATTTTCCTATAAATAGTACTTGCTTGTATTCACTGATGAATCACACAATGGTGGCTGACCCTTTGGTTTCCTCATGAAAGCATAAACTTTCTCTTCATCGCGGCTTCTCCGATACTGCCGGAAAAACTCCTCTGGTGTAGACCATAACGACTGATGTGTTTTACATACTGGTTTGTCTAGAATAGATAATGAGAATAAACTGGAGAAAAACCTCACAGTGATAATGTGGGCTGTAAACTGTCGCCATGGAAATGTCAAGCTGAACCTCATGGGTGTGACGGTGTCAAACAAGAGACACCTTGCCGGAAGAGAGTGAACAGCTGGACGGGGATAGTCAATAAGAGCAAACCTTTTCAAGCAACTCCTGTAAACTCAGAAATCCATGAAGTGATTAAACCCACGGCCTTAAAACACACACACAAACACACACAAACACACAAACACACACAGGCAGAATAAGCCCCAATTTTGTCCTTCAGACAGAGCAGAGGTCTAGTTTATATGACTGATGGCCCAGACGAGTTATATTTCCCATGTGAATCTTTTTCTCTTATTCTCTCCTTGACATTCTGTGTCCCACTGACGTTTGCCTCCTTTTTATTGTCAACCTGGGTGTCAGAGTAATGCCTGATGTATTTTACCGAGTTAAACCTTCAGTGTGTGTAATGGTGTACATCTATCCCCTTATGGGCGATTCCAGAAATATAACTCCACAGCATGGCAGCAGGTAGGAGTTTGGCAGTAATATGCAGTGTAAACACAGTGTATGGATTAGTACAAAGATAATACAGTGCTGTGCAAAAATCTTGAGCCACTCTCCACGCTTACATTTTGCTAGGAAAATGGGAAATAGGTACACAGAGTTATTGTAACATGACTGATGGTGCTCCTTTGTGTGTTATCCTGTCCAGGTAAGCTTCTACTGCCCTGGCAGTGTGTTTGGGATCATTATCAGGGTAAAGAATGAAGCTGCTGCCAATCAGATGCAACCAGATATTATCGCAAGGTGGATTAAAATCTGATGGTACTTTTCTGCATCCATAATTCCATCAATTTTGACAAGATCTCCAACACCACTGGCTGAAAACCACTGTTCAGCCAAGTTCTTTTCCAATTCTGTATACCTTCTCCCTGTTTCCCTTCCTTAAGAATAGCTTCTTGAATAGCTTCCTAATCCAGAATTGTATTCAACATACTCCTCCTCGCATACAAGGTCTTGAACAATCTTATCTTAATGACCTTATAATACCGTATCACCCCATTACACTACTTCACTCTCGGACTGCGGGCTTACGCGTTGTTCCTAGAGTATTTAAAAGAAGAAAGCTGGAGGCAGAGCCTTCAGCCTCTTCTGTGGAACTGGCTTCCAGCTTGGGTTTGGGAGACAGACACTATCTCTACTTTTAAAATCAGGCTTAAAACTTTCCTTTTTGCTAAAGTATATAGTTAGGTTTAGATCAGGTGACCTTGAATCCTCCCTTAGTGCAATAGGTATAGGCCCAGCAGCCTTTACCTATTGCAGCATAACTGAGTATTTCTTTTTCAGTCACATTTCTCACTCACTCTGTGTTAACTGACCTCTGCATTGAATCTTTACTTCTTATCAATCACTGGCTCTCTTCCACAGCGTGTCTTTTATCCTGTCTAACCAGCCGCCCCTCCCTGAGCCTGGTTCTGCTGGAGGTTTCTTCCTTTTAAAAGGGAGTTTTTCCTTCCTACTGTTGCCAAAGTGCTTGCTCATAGGGGTCATATGATTGTTGGGTTTTGCTCTGCATGTATTGAAGGGTCTACCTTACAATATAAAGCACCTGTTGTGATTTGATGCTGTATAAATAAAACTGAACTGAATTGACAGCCACCCTTCCGCTGTGATCATTTCTGATGAGGTTTCAGTGAATAAAAGATGGCTCAACTGAAGGGCCACATGGTTTTCCCAGGACCTGGATATTCCCACTTCTGTTACCCTCCATTTTTCCAGGCCCTGCAGGACACACTCCACACCATGCCGAGATTTGCCAAGTTTTAGGAACTCTTTGGGAATCACCACGTTGGTGCAAAAATGTGATTTCATTATTTATCATAGATTCAGTTAAAAACAAAAAACAAAACAGGCTGCTAATAAAAAACTGCCTAAAGATACGAACTCCAGATATCGACAGACTAAAGTGAGAAAGCAGCCGATGTCTAAGAAAACCTTAAAGCCTTGTTCAAACCCACTTTAAATAAAGCAAAACAAAGACTGGCTTCTTGGAAGGAAAATATAAAGAAATAATGGATTTTTTCACGTACACTACCTCCATGACAGAAAATGTAACAAGCAGTTACTGTATTTAGCTCATTATTGTGCAGTAAGTGTGTAGACACACACCATTGGTATTATTTCCATAGTTCTGGCAATTTTAAGTCAGTTACATTAATCATTTTCCAAGATTTATCAGCTCCAAATCCAGCTCAGCTTCGTGACGACAGAGCTAATGTAAATAATAACACTACCCGCTGCAGAGGAAATTGAACGCAGTACTACAAATTAAACTCAAGAGCCCTACGCTGCGTCCTCTCAAGCACCTTCAACGTGCTCTTCATCTGAGGTACAATCCTGCAGTATATGTGACACGCTGTCTAACATGTGCAATTAAAGCTGTTAGGAGATCAGCAGAGAGAGAGAGAAAACAATGTAATTCATCTGACTCCATTTTAGTCTTATGGTGTAGTGGTAAACTGGTAAGACACACACAGACGCACATTTACACACAATTTGTTACCGCATATTACATAACAAGTACTGTAAAGGGGAGGAGTACCGTCTCTGTCATCCCTTTAATATTATTATCATACAATTGGCAGGTCTCTCTTGAAAATGAGATTTTTAATCTCAATGAGATTTTTACCTGGATAAATAAAGGACTAATAAGATTAAATAATAAACAAACGCTCAGAAACACACCCCTCTCGGGCACTGAAGTGTTTTTGAAATTGCACTCCAGTCTCTGGTCTCTGCATGGCGTCGTATTTACGACTGCATGCTAATGAGATGCTAATTCATTCCTGCCACCGGAGGAGATGGATGAGAATCAGGACTTGTCTCTATTTTTACTATTCTTCTCTCCTCTCATTTGTCTCCTTCCCTCCCTCAGGGTGCCACAAAAAACAAATTAGCATGATCAACTACATTTCCCACTGCGCTCCTGTAGAGAATGAGCTTGTAGCTCTTTATAGATGAAGCATGAGAGGAGGGGAGTGCAGACAGAGAGCGCTTGCTCTGGCTCTATTTCTGGGAGCTGCACATGGTCCAGATCCGCTCTCTGAGGAGACGGAGAGCGCTGGGGGAGTCAAACTGGGTTGAATCTCAGGATTATTTATTGATCGCTGCGTTTCAAATTCGACTTCATCAAACTTAAAAAGACGTGAGCTTGGGTTGTCCGAGCAACACTTAAAGCCAAAAAGGGATGGTTCCAAAATGTCAAAGAGGCATTCATCTGTCACGTTTGAGAAGCTGCAGCCAGTGAGACATTCACAGTTATTCTGTGGCAGACTGGAGACCTGTGCAGGCTACACCCTGCCTCACCCTACGACAGCTGGGAAAGGCTCACCCCCACCTCTGTCCATATGATCCTGCTGTCTCGGCAGCTTTACCTTTAAGTCTCTTTATGAAAAATTAGGACACAAGGTATTAGGAATCCCTAAATGTGCTATCAATATGGGTAAAAGTTAGCCTATTTTTCTCATCTGTCACAGACGTTCCAACAACACACCGTCATAACAAACAGTGATGTTTTCTACCCTTAACTCTCTATAATGTGAGTGAGAGTGGCTCACTCCAACATGGTCCTCTCAGGCACAAAGCTTTGGCCTACCGACCTGCTCATCACAGCTTCTGTTTACAACGAGCAGCCAATCAGAAGAAAGACGTCTTAAAGTCATGGGGAAGGGAGCTAAGGCAGCTTGTTTCAGGCAGAGGAACCGAGAAGCTGCAGAGGGCCCAAGTAAAAGATAAACAGGGATTGTTTTGTTTGTTAACTCATGTAAAGCTAGTGTAGTGGAGTTAGAACTGAAAAAAGTCACTTAAAAAATGTTTATACTTCTTTTAGGTGTTTTTAATGTTACATTGAGTGATTAACACATTAGCAAGAAATGAAACACCTATTCAAGGTATATTTATTGTAAACACCGATAACAATTGTGAGCATTTACTTGTTTTGACTTACATGACAAGGTTTGGTTGGATTTTAGAAAACTGGGATAAAAAAATTCTCATTTTCTAGACAAAGAGATGTAAAACATGTGAACTGGGAGCCAGAATTGGCCCAGTAGTGACTTCAGAAAAACTGAGCTGTGCTATTTAAAAAAAAGAAATTAATTTTTTTCTTATATAAGGATAACTCAGGAATTAAAAGTGTCTAAATGTCTTTACATTGACAGAAGGCAGAGTTTCACCAGTTCGATCTATCCTATGAGCTATATGTGCCGTACGTCCCCTTTGATTGAAGATGAGTTTGACATCACTGATCTAGACCAGCTATGAAAATGATCATACTTTCTATGAATTACAACCTTACGCGACACATACAACTGCTTTGGAACAGATTGTCTAATGCTGTGGTCATCATGTGACAATACGGCCATTAAATTACAAGAAAGCTGCTTTTGTAGCAGCTGCCTACACGCTGCTCCCTGAACATTACCTCGCAGCTTAGCTCGAGCGCGATGTTTATCGGCGCCACTTATTTACAGCAGCGATGCCAAGCTAAATGCTCAAGAAGCGCGCTTATCAAGGTGAACTGCAGCATATGCGCACAAACAGATAAGTCAGCATGTTTTCACCACAGAGTGATTCATCTTCTGAAGCAAAGACAATCTTTGATGTTGCTTGCAAACCTGCTGTCTGATTGGCCGGCTGCCACTGAGCAGGAGGATAATCAAAGGTCAATGAAAAACCTAATGTTGACAAGAGACGAGCAGAAAACCGCTGTGTGTTTGGAAGAGTGTGAGCGTGTAAAAAGCGCACAGTGAGGCCTTGTAGTTGTTTGAATTTGCTACTGTATGGCGACTTTTATCAGATTAAGGTTTCACGCAGACTGACCAACACACACACACACACACACACACACACACACCTTCTTATTTCCAGAGTCTATCTGAGCAGTATTTTGGGTGGATTTCTTCTTTAATCATCAAAAGTAAAAGGTAAGTTTAAAGACACAGCCACCCCATCCTCCATCACCTCCCAGCACTCTGCAGTGCTCTGGGAACAGAGAAAGTGGCACAGCAGCTAAATATAGAGTGGCCAGGTCACACCCACACCCGCACAGAAGCAGACTGGAGAACAAGGGTTTCTGGGTAAATGATGAACAAAACCAACTAGGAGGAACCAGGAAAATTAGTAAGCTAATGAAACACATCATTGTGTCATAACTAGGCTGAGGAAAGAGAGGGGGGAAAAGAGAAGCGGTGTATGACAGCGAAGGAGGAATAAAGTAGACGTCAGGGAACGATGGAGGGACGACTAAGTTCAGTTTCCATTGGGTTGATTGAGGAATGACGAGGAAGAGCACAAAGGAAAGGATGGTGCTGACTGCATGGTAGATTCTACGTCCCCCTCTCCTGTGCATCACCAGACAGGCAACACTGTACCTGTCAGCGGGACGAGGGAGGAACCAGTATAAGCATACTGCCACTTGTGATTGGCTGTCCAGCAAGCCATGCTTGAAAATTCTTCCCTAAATTGTAAAACCTCCATAAATTGCTGTGGATTTGGCTTCGTCTGCTGCTGGAGAAACGCAGCCTGCTCGCAGCATCATCTAATCATAGAGTGACTGGCCGATGTGCCGACGGGATCCCAGTCCGCTGCGGGCAGAGCTGCCGCAGCTGAAGCTAATCCTGAGATTCCTGAGGGGAGATATTCCAACCCTGCAGACAACCAAAACCACCCATTTTTGGTGATGTCTACACATCCATATGGAAAGCTGGAGCAAACATTTCCAAGGAGAAATTGGGTTACCGGTGCAGACACTTGGGCTCTGTGGATAAACAGTATCACTGAGAACCTCGTGTGGCATTAGGTGAGCTGCTAATCTGTCTGTCTTTTGGAGAGACAGGTAAATGGAGGTAATCCTCAACGTGCAGGAGGGGCAGCAATTATAATATGCCTGCACTGCATTTATGAACGAGGAGAAGCCGCTTAGCACAGGAAGTGAGTCGTGAGGTTGTAGGCAAAACGCTTCAGCTCCGCCCACGTACAAAGTGATCTTCTCATAGTTCACTGCTTTGCAGCTACTGTAGCTAACCCTCTAAGGTACTTAGCAGATTGCCATATGTCAATCGAGTGCTTTTCCTTCACTTGTATAAGGTACTTGCTTCAATCGGCTCAAATCGCCCATGTTGTTGCTCTGCAGCCGCTCAGTATGCTAGTAGAGGCTGGGATTGTATATGTAAACGTTGACTGTATCGACTTGGATTTACGGCACCTCCTCCCAAGAGCCAACAGCACTTAACTCGATGGTGATGGTATGCCAAGATAGATTGCTGACTGGTTGAAAGTGGGACTTGCACACCAAAAAGACCGATCATAGCTGTGTTCACTTGACAAAAAAGAAGCAGAAAAACGAAAAGGAACAAAGTATGACCCGATGATGGAGCGTTGTTATGTTTCTCTCTTTACTACAAAGAAGTTCTTTATATATCAGGATTTCTGTCTTCTCTGTTGGGCTAAAGTGAAGAACCAAAAACAGCACGAAGTACTGCATTAACCATTAGTTATTATTAATCTAATCTCACCTCGCTTTCACTGTGCATCTTTTCCTTCGTCTCCGTCCCCTCACTGGTCACAGCAGATGGCTGCCCTTCCCTGAGCCTGCTTCTGCTGGAGGTTTCTTACTGTTAGAAGGGGTTTTCCTTCCCACTGTCTTCACTCTTTAGCTAACAATCTAAAGCACTTTGAGGTAACTTTTGCAATTTGTTGCTTAATGGCACGTTATTGCTACATCTTTAATGCATTAAACAGATGTGATTTAATTCTAGGGACCTACAAAACTTTAATCGTCTGATTAAAGTATTAGTATAGTAACTACATTTCAGCACTACATGCAATGTTCAGTAAGTGCAGAGAAATTCATGCAAATTGGTTTTTAGTTCACCAAGTCTAAGAATTCTTAAAACTTAAAGAGGATAGTGTATTAAATACAACCATGACTCTGTGTAAGGACGTATGATGTCACAGAGTTTATGTTACAACCAATGATTTAACTGAGTCACGTTGGAATGCTGAATTCGAGGAAGTGCTTGCTACGAGAGTCATCAAACAGCCTAACAAGAAAATTTACGATCCATTCACAGCGCAATGACGTACACAGCCAGTGTTCATTTGAACCTTTCCAATTCAATGACAAACTGTGAAAAACAAATTACATTCTTCTTTTCTTTATGATCAATAAGCCATTAGCTACCAATGAGGAGGTCATTACCTTGCTGATGATGTCTACATTCAGGAATTCAGGGAAACTGGCGTCCAATGCCAATCACTAAATGAAGAATTATCTGAGAAGTCGAGACAGAGGAAAACTGTATCCCATAAGACGAAAAAAAAAAGCACACCTGGGTGAATTTTTCCAAGGCAACAGAAAGTCCCAACATTTCCCGTGTCGCCTGTGCTGTATGAAGTGGGCGAGACAAAGTTATCACTGATATGACTACACCCATGGGGGTGATGCCAGGAATGTCCATCATCCTTTGCTGAAACTCCCGGATCACGGCCAGTTCTTCTTCGTTGCAGGCCACGACTGGAACTGGGCTGTGCTTGTGTTACAATATGTACATACTTGGCACACACCTCAGAGGCCTGAGATTTGTAGTGGCCTCTGAGTGGGCATTACTCAGTTTGCTAAACACCACAACAACAACAACAACAAGTCTTCCCCAGAGGCACTGTAACAAATACCTCAGGGGTCGGTGTGTGTGTGTTTCTGAGTTCAATATGAAGACAGAATGTGACAGCTGTGTGCACACCAACAGATGGGACGGGTGGTACAGTCAGCTGAGAGGAGGAGGAAACACTCGCAGCATCTTCCTGTGAGATTAAAGAGCAGTTATATCTCATAATGGCTATCCAGCAGCTGACTGGGAGCCATCGCTCCTAAACCAGCTGTTACGGGTCAACAGAAACCAGATTCGCGCGCAAGAGTGTGAATCAGTGCATAGCTGTGGACTTCCCACATTCACAGCGTGCCATAAATTCCCTTCTGAGGGATGTGTGGGACTGGCAGGAATTCCTCTGGGATAAAGGAGTGGACAGCAGTGTCTCCATGACAAAAAAAAGATACCAGACAGAGCAATTTTATTTGATTGCATGCCCATTTTACTCATAAATACTACACGCTCAATGGATTTAATTTCATTTCTACACTTTAAATTGATTTAACCGAAGCGTGCATTAAGCTATTTTATGTTTCCTGTGGTCTAAATGTTAATTTGAAGGCATTTCCTTTCCTATGAAGAAAAAGCAGTACTAAAAAAAATCTAAATGAAATACATTTAAGACTATAATCTTCCAGACAGATTCATCTCAGATAAATCCTAAACTGCTAAGCCTTACCTCCTTAGTAAATATTAAGCTTCTCAAGCTCCACCCCCCCTCAAATTGCATATGAAGTTTACAGTGCCCCTGGCATTGTTCCACAGAGTGCTGCTTTTCTGTGTTAAAACACATTAAGAATATTGTTTTAAGAACAAACAGAAAGGGAGACGCAATGGGGAACAACAGCAGCTCTCCTCCCCCTTTGCAACTCTATTACAGCTAACCTGGCTGTATCGCACTTAATAACAAAGCATGACACACAAGTGTTCGCAGGTGTGACTGCAGTTCCAGCTCTACTGAATCGACTGCATTTGTCTTTTTGTCAGCAGTTGGTTAAACTCCTCTGTTACTTTTAATGTTCTTCTGCAATGTTTTTATAATGCAATGATGCCATTTTGCTTAGTTTTTGGCAGGCACATCAGCAGATACACTTCTACATATCACATAAGATGCCTCCGCCAGACTTAGAGACTGGTTGGTGAACTTCTGGTTGCTAGGAGGAAAACTGCCACAAAGAGGGTGCTGTACCAAAAACCTCCTTGTGATTGCCTTAGTTGCAAGCAGTCTGCAAATGCTCACTAACCACTAAAGGGGTGCAACCCCATTTGGAAATGGAGAAGGTCCATCTTCAAAGTAAAAGCTGATTTTTATCCTAAAATCAACCCATTTAAAACAAATAAAAAATGAAAAAAAAATGTGCAGCTTCTGCTTTGAAGAATGACAAAGACAGTTTCACAACCGCTTGGTGATTGGTCAGTGAGTTTTGCACAAAAGTCTTCTCTACAAACTAAATGTGACAATCTGCTAGCAACCTAAGCATTCCCAGTGAGGTTTCCTCTTCGAGACTGCCAGCAACCTCCAGCAATCACCCAAAACCAGTCAGTTAATGCTAATTTTTCCCTACCAACTGGTGGTTGCCATGCAGTCGCCTACAGGTCTCTGCGTCTGCGTGACCAGGGCCTAATGGACTACTTGAGCTGCTACTTTTGCACAACCTGCAAGCAGCTTAATAGCCCACCTGTGCCCTAGCTCTGCCTTTAGTGCCGTTTATGATTTTATCACAGTTATATCTGTTGCCACAGACTCCTGTTCTGTGAGATCTCAGAACAGAGCCACAACGCCAGATCAGTGCAGATGAAAAGAACAATCTTCTTTTGTCTATATGTGGTTTGAATTCTTGACAAATGGCTCATGTCCCATCTATCAGTCCTACTGAAGCAGCTCTGATTAGCTGCTGCACAGCTTAACTTTGACTGGCTGCTGTGCCAATATAACAATGACCTCACTGTGGCCACAGCTGGCACTGACTGTACATACACACAAAGTTAGAAACCAGTTCAAGTAAGAACGTGTTCATCTGGTCAATTAGTCATGTTTAGGTGCCATCCATCCATTCGCTTCCGCTTATCCTTTTTCAGGGTCGCGGGGGGTGCTGGAGCCTATCCCAGCTGTCATAGGGCGAGAGGCGGGGTACACCCTGGACAGGTCGCCAGTCTGTCGCAGGGCCAACACACAGGGACAGACAACCATTCGCACTCACATTCATTCACACCTAGTGACAATTTGGGTTATCCAATTAACCTATCCCCACTAAGTGCATGTCTTTGGACGGTGGGAGGAAGCCGGAGTACCCGGAGGGAACCCACGCAAGCACGGGGAGAACATGCAAACTCCACACAGAAAGACCCCGGCCTGATGGTGGAATTGAACTCAGGACCTTCTTGCTGTGCGGCAACAGTGCTAACCACCGTGCTGCCATCCAAGTAAATTCTGCATCAGTCTATGAAATGCACTCTTTCAATCCAATACAGGGACAGTGTCACTGCTTTCCCTTTACCACCCTTACACTGATAAGGTATCTGTGTAGCACTTTCATTGCAGTGAAAATCATTTGCAGTTGATGAAAACGAGCAGCGATCTAAAACACAGAATTGACAGCATTCAAGACTGAACAGCACAGCCTGGGTGTTTGTTTCCAGTCCGTTCAGATTCTCCGTGTCCTTCCCAATTTTCCCCTTTGTGTCCCCAAATCGGAGTTTTGGCTTGGGAGACCGAGACAGAGCGCACACCATCTTTCCCTTACCCCCGCCTCTTCCTGTTCTCCCCATCCATCCAGACCTCTAATAGCAGGGTAGGCTAACCGAGCGAGAAACAGGCCAGGGTTACCCCAGCGACCCAAACACAGCAGGGGAGAAGGGAAAAGGGAGAGTAGAGGAAGCAGGAATAAAAGAAAGACAGCGAGAGAGACAGAGAGAAAGAAAAGGCAGCTTGTTATTGGTGCCAAGAGTTCAGTCGGCCGGGTCTTTTAATGCCACCTGATCCTATTCTGACGAACCGTGACGAGACAGAGAGAAAAAGACCGTTACAACAACAAGTTGTTTTGTTTTTTTTGTTTGTTTTTTTAACCCTCCACCCCAAAAAACTCTTCTACTGCTGTAATAGTGAGAATAAAAACTCATTTTCCTCCACACGTTGCTCCTGTCACAGAGGAGTGGCTCTTCTACAGACGACTGCTGCAGATCAGACACTCCTGCAGCATTTTTGTGCTTCAGCTCTTCCAATCTGCTCGAACACGCCATCTTGAGGCGATGCTTTCAGATTGCAGATTGCAGCTGATTGCTGAAGATTTATGCCAAATCATTTCAACAAGCACTGAGGCAGATTACACCGGGTACTTCTGGACAGACACAGACGAAAAAGGGTTGAGAGAGAGAGTGAGACGGTGATAGAAAGCACATCTGTCAGGGTTCGAAAGCTTTAACATCATTACATAAGAGCACTCGCCTCACCCTCCCATCCCTCGCAACCCACTTTCCAGTCACCCAGTCAGACCAGTGGATGAGGAAGCCCAACAGATGGACAGACATAATCCCCCCCACCCACCACCTCTTCTAAACCACGAAGTGATAACTGTTAAGCAGCAGGATGCTTAAGAAAAGCACCATGCAGAAAGGCTAAACAGTCACACTAAAGCCAAGTGTTTTTCAGATATAACCGCGTTTGTGTTGCTTTCATCGCCTTTTTCCTACGGGCACTGAAGCTTTCTCTATAAAGACCCTGAGGCTTTGGAGCAACCTGCCAACTCACTGTCCTCCTTTGTGTGTAGAATTTGAGGGCTGTTTTTGTTTCTCTTTACAAAGCCAATACTGCTGATAGTCTTAGAGTTTCTAATTAAGAGGTTTGCACAAATGGCTCTATTCTAATTTCCTATGAAATAGTAAAATTTCTCACTGAACAACAGAGCAGAAATAACTTTATATGTCCAATTGGTCATTAAATGTGTCGTTTCAGCAGCACATATTAACCCTCACATGAGGAACATAGCCTACTTTTTAAGTGTCAGCTGCACCATGAGGATAATAAAAAGGAAGATTTAGTACAACTGATTGGAGAAAGGACACAAGGAAAAGGTCATTTAGGGTGAGTGATTCTGAGTGAATGGCAGTTTGTGTGAATAAATCATGGAGCAGGCAGCGTAAGTGTCCATCTCAACTCATTGCTAATAGCCTGTTATAGCTATAGGGAGAGGTGCCAGACATGGGTAGCTGTCCACATCCTGTATGTTTTGGGAATAGATGGGAGGGGTGGAGACGAGGATGACAGGAAAAGTGAGGACGTGAGATTTAGGATGACATGACCTGTATTGATACTGGGAGGGGCAGAGCATTGAACCGCCCTTCATCAGTGCTATTAGACAAGAACCTTACAATGTCCAACACCAGCGGACAAGAGAATGGACAGGAACAGGGGCGAAATTTAACAGAGCATCCAAAAAGTATTCACCCCATAATGACAAAGTGAATAAACTCTGCTTGAAGTTCTTGCAAATTTATCAAAAATGTAAAACAAAAATATAACAAGTACATGTATTCACAGCCTTTTCCATGATACATACAAATCGAGCTCAGCTACCTCCTGTTTCCAGTGATCATCTGTCAGATGTTTCTGACACTTGATTGGGGCCCACCTGTGGCAAATTCAGTCGACTGGCTATGATTTGGAAAGGCACACACCTGTCTTTATCATTGAGGATAGTAATGAGCACAGTGGCCTCCATCATCTGAAAACAGAAGAACTGTGGAACCGCCAGAAGTCTTCCTACAGCTGGCTGGCCAGTCTGGGCAATTGAAGTAAAAAGGCCTTGGTCAGGCAGGTGACCAATAACCTGATGTTTACTCTGGCAGAGCTCCAGCATTACTGTGGAGAGAAGAAAACCTCCCAGCAGGACAACCACTTCTGCAGCTCTCCAACAATCAGGGGTGTATAGCAGAGTGGCCAAGCTGAAGCCATTCCTCAATAAAAGGCTCATGACATGATCTGGAGTTTGCTAAAAGACACCTGAAGGACTCTCAGAGGATGAGAAACAATTTTCTGGTCTGATAAAACCCAGCTTGAGCACTGTGGTCTGAATGCAAAGTATCACATCTGGAGGAAACCAGACACCGCTCACCAGCTGGCCAATACCATCCCTAAACTGAAGCATGGTGGTGGCAGCATCAAGCTGGGGGATGTTTTTCAGCAGTGGGACACTAGTTACGGTCAAGGGAAGGTGAATCCAGCAATGTTCAGGTCCACCCTTGATGATGACCTGGTCCAAAACACGCTGGTCCTCAGACTGAGGCAAAGGTTCATCAACAGGACAACAATCCTAAGCAAAGAGCCATGATACCAAAGCAGATGCTTCAGAACTACTCTGTTAATGTCCCCGAGTGACCCAGCCAGACTTGAATCTGACTCAACATCTCTGGAGAACATCTCTTGACCCACTTAATGTATGCTAAAACCCTTAGCAGGATAATACTTTTTAAATTTAAAAAATGTCTACATTACATCTGTAAAAGGGCTTAGGTCTGCTCGTGTGCATGTAAAAATACACCAAACACACCATATTTCTTTTGAAATATACCGACCTCCCCGACCCTCCACCCTCAGTAAAATACACTCCCCTTTTGCACCACCAGCACACACATGGATATAAACGGGCCTTGCAAGAAAAAAAAAAACAATCTTATGTTTTACCTGCTATCTGGCTCGATACATCTCCTTTTGGCTCTTTAGGGAGGGATCCATCTGTAGAAACACAGATAAAAAAAGAGCAACTGTTTTTATCCCCAATTAAAATGCATGACACAGAAATAAAAATACACATCGCAGCCAAAACGAATTTGGCAAATGAATTCACTCAAAACGAAGTGGAAAGAAGTCCTGTAAGCATGACTACGTGAAAACATATTAAAAGAACATTGTATCTTTTATTAACAGCATTAATGATAAACATCATATGAATGTTTTTTTTCAATATCAGAGTTACTATCAATACCAGTGTATCATAAACACTTCCAGTTAAAATGCTCCTACATTTGCTATTAAATAGAATAAATGGTAAGTACGGGTGAAGGAAAGTTTGTGTTTTAACAGTTTCTGGTAAAGTAGTGGAATAATAACAACTACGCTACAAAGTGATTAAAGTTGATCTGAGCAGGATCAGAATGTTAGCGATCAATTCCATGAAAAACCATCCCATATTTGTTGAGGCTTTAAAACTCCAAAGCACAACAAACACAAACTTGTCAGGTTAACATGCCATCAATGTGGCTAAAAAACAGAAGACTAATCAACTGCCAGAAAAAAATCTCAATAATTAAGAACACTGTTTATTACCAGCAAAGCCTTGGATAAAGAAGATAAACAAGAACTGGCTGTCTTGAAAGGGCTTCCGCATTACTTAGGATGGAAAAATCCCCAACATTAATAAGAGAAGTGATATTGCCTTAGTCACAGGAAACACCTTACTATGGGGGGAAGAGACTACCTTCATCATGCTCTCCTCCCTTAACTAGTAAAACATTATAGCAAGGCACCAGGAACGTGATGATTCCCACGACCCCTAAACAGCATGTTCTGCTTACACCGGACCCGAGCATGCCGGAGTCATCTTCTCATCAGCCTATAACTCATGACCAAAGCCCGGTGGTTTCTCTGCAAATTCAACAATCAGTCCATTGATGCAGCCTATAGCCTGTGAGTGAGTGAGGCCGCTGCTGTGACGGAGGGGAAGATACCGTCAGCGTCATGTGCTGTCAGCATGTAAACAGGGTGGACGCTCGACTGGCTGACTCACTGACACATGCTCGATCTATTCTGACTCAGGATTGCTGCTTCCTGTTTAATGGTACAGATCGCTGCGCTGAGGCAGAGAGATGCTGACTGTGGTACTGAGTACATGATCTATACCAAGTATCTAACAATATGCACTGAGGTACGTGCAGTTTGATTTCCACTGTTAAGGTAGGTGCTCATATGAAACATGGCCAACATTTCAAATAATAGGGTCGGTGTATAAATGAGCAGAAGAATGATTTTCCCCCTTTATGATATCACAGAGAGCAGATATCCCTAATATGGCCATCCCAGGCATAGATCTCCAGCTGTGAGCACACACTCTCTACCTACTGACCCTCTCTTTGCAAGAGACAACCAATCAAAAGAAAGTATCTTTAAAGGAAGGGCAAGGGAGCTAAAACAGCTAGCTTCAAACAAGTTAGACTGAGTGCATAAAGGCCTTTTCACATAGGAAGCAGTACCTACTACACTCTGAAACCTGTCTATCCTATTACTGAGCAAAGCGCAGCATAAGCTCATTGGTGAGGAGTACTCACGCATGACGTGCTGTGACCGACGCCTACAGTTGATTCTGTGCGTATCTCAGTTTAAAGAACTTCATGAGAAATTTACGTGCAAAGCAGTGTTGTGGAAACATGCTTCGAGCTGTCGATCCTGCAGAGTCTAGCAGAGTCCATCACTAAAAATATGGAGCTGGAAATCAGCATTAGGGCGTTTTCACACCTGCCTGTTTAGTCCTTTTAAAGCAAACTGCATGCAGTTCATTTTCTCACTTGGTGCAGTTAGTCTGAGTACTGTGTGACATTGCAAGTTTGGGTAAAAATACTTCTGTACTGGGATGTGTTGAGGAGCTGTAGATGTTCAAATGTCAGTGTGAGTCGGCAACTAGATGTGAAATGAATGTAAACTCTCAGTATTTTCCAGCTGTCCAGAACGCAGCACCTTGTTCCTGTATTTACATTTGTTGCTCCCAGACACATCTGGCCAATAAGCGGACAGGACATTCTCACGTGGTCTGTAATGACACGTTGTGGTTTGCTCAGCGTTCACTTAGATTTTTCTCTGTGTAAAAAGAAACCAAATCACAGGGAAAAGCTACTCGTTTACAAACTCATCAAAGGATTCGGACCAGAGTAAACAAACAGGTGTGAAAACACCCTCAGTGTAGAAGCTCATTTGAGACATAACTAGAGGCTACCTGGATCCCTCTGAGGAAAGCATGCAAATCATTTGTGTTGCGACACACTTTTGTTTACCAGGAAACCCTTTCGGCCCGGATGGCACTAAGGCATCCCTGTAAATTTCTACACTGGCATTACAGTTCCTCCCTTACAGCTGAAAAAAGATTTCTCTGAAGTAATAGTTTAAGCCGCATTAAATAAATTCCTTAAATCACACCCAGAAGAGTCGGCTTTTAATTAAAGCAGCAGCAAAACCTGCTCTTCACTGAACTTGCAAACTTATGAGACATCTATCCAACATATACCACGTTCATAGCTGGACTGGCCATCGGGCATACCGGGCATTTGCCCGGTGGGCCGCTGGCGATTTTTTGTTTTTATGGGCCGATGGATTTTTTTTTTTTTTTTTAGGAAGGGTATATATAATGAAAGGTGTTGGATTGGCCAATTGGTCATGATCGACTCTGGGCTGGACCAATTACAGCCGAGGAGGCTGAATGCACCCGCCCCCTTGTTTAGCAATCACGTGATTTTCGCGCATTGCATGCCGGGAACTCGTGGCAAAACAATCCAAGTACCGCATCAAATGCAAGCATTTGCAGCACCGCAAAACGTTCATTCTTCGATTCCAATAAATTCTTGTTTTTTCTTTGCCGCACAAAAAAGGAATGTACAAAACAAAAGGAGAACAATGCCGGTCCGTACAAAGACAGACTCGACGAAAAGACAAAGAAAAGATACGAGGAAAAAATCAAAGGAGTGAAAGGGTCAGACCCTTACGAGCACACAGAGGGACAAAAGACGTTAGCGTGCTGCCCAACTTTCACCACGCTCATATTTATAATTATACGGTTCTTGGAGTGAGTGCATACACTCATGAAGTTTAGTAACTTCAGGTCACTGCAACAAGCCCAGGTACAGTTTACCGACGGATGGGTACAGGACCTTGAAATGCACCGTGTAGAACGAAAGACCATCGTACGAACAAAGGTAAGTTTACCAGTCTCACAAATCGTCCTCATAAATACACATTCGTTAACCGTTTATTAATAGGACCTTTGAGCTCAACGGTAATTAATTAGTAGTGGAAATAATTTCTGGTTCATTACAGAAATGTAGCAGTGACAATAATACTGTATGCTGTAATCGTACTGGGCAATTAGTGATACAAAAACAACTGTTTTATCCTGTGAATAAAAGTATATGTTTTTGTCAATGTACCATAATAACAGAAGCGAAACGCAATATTGTGTCAGGACAATTCACTATTTATGCACAATAAATAAAGGAGCATAGCGCGACAATTTCTGTTCAGCGCCAGACTTGCTTGTAACCTATATCACCAATTATGTTATGAAAATGACGTATTAACTACTAAAAAACTCTGACCTTTGTGGGAATGCTTGGAGCAGACTAACATGTGAGCTGGAGTGTTCTGGGACGTTATATTTGGTATATCCAGACCATCCGTCGGCTCTTACTTCGGAAACATGGCTTAAAAAATTTCTCTTCAACGACGTAATCCGATTAAAAAAAAAAAACGATCGGCTTCCCGTGGCTGTCATGCGACCGGCTATTGCAGTTAATAATACAACAGCTTCTTGCCATTTTTTGTGTTTCTTTTTATCGCTGTGTAACTGAGTTCAATTGAAAGCCTGCGTGCGCTAGTACCTCTTGCCACAAGTTCCCAGAATCCTTTGCGGTTTTACCCCTGAATGACGTCACATTTTCAATCTTTATCCTGGTGGGCCGGTCTCTAGTCAAAATGCCCGGGCCGATTTTTTGTCCCAGTCCAGCCTTGCCACGTTCATAATCAGGTGGTTTAAGGTAAGAAAATGAAATCCAAACCAGGAAGTCCAACAGCAGAATAATGCTCTGGACAAAGATTTATAGCACTCTTTGACAGGATTGCAATTATTTTTCATTAAACAATGATCCATCAGGAATCTGCACCTGCAGGTGTGTGACTGAACAGTAAAAAGCAAAAGCTGCACTAGTTTCAAACTTTTAGCCAAGATTGAAACTAGTGACCCTGCTTTGTTTTGCAAAAGTCTTCTTTAAGGAGGTCCAGCCTGGCTCCATTCATGCAAAAATCAAACATCTTCTGCTCTGAGCTTAGGTAGTAGGTAAGCAACATTTTGCTGGTGGCAGTTCTCAGTAATGAACATTTAGCAGCAGAGTACACATAAAACTACACAAGACCTAACTTGCAGGCAACAGCAGCCTCACGCACAAAACACTGCATGGGAAAGTAGAGCCGAGCTGTCGAGAGAAGGCCAAAGATATCAAGGAAATGTTCTCTAAAGCCGTGTACCTGGAAAAACAAAATCTTCACAAAGACTGAAAGAGGTGAAGGGAAAAGGCAAGAGAAAGACCAAACACCTACATACTTCACATATTTGCCATGCCAAGGATGTCCGCTTAAGCCACAGTGTGCAACAATCTAATACCAGACTTACAGTAGTGGCAGCCCACAGCTTATCCCAATCTAAACAACAACACTTGTAGCTGAGCCAGTAGTCAAACATGCATGAAGGGGGGGGGTAAAAACACAACACGTGTGCACGAAAACAGGCTTTTCCTCTGCGATGTGGCCGTTACAGCAGTGGGTTAATCCAACCGCACACAAACAGACATGCATACACTCTGAGCCAACTTTGTTAAGACCATAGTAGGATAAGCCCACTGCTGAACCGTCAGCCAAGCTCTTTGGATGAACTTAAACAGAGCTCGCACACATACACACCAAACGGCTTTTGAGGAAATGACACGGCGAAAACTCCAACGGCCCGATTCCCATTGAACAAATCCAAACTTTCCTCTCCCAAAAACTGAGATAGAGTGAACTCACCGAGCCCTGCTGAACACTGGCTGCACTGTATCCTTATGGAGCCCCTTAAAAAACAGACCGCTCTCTCTTGTCCCGACACACACCGTTTCTGACTCTTAGCCCGCATTAACACGGGACCACCCTTTCTGTGGGCCCCTGCCTTCAGCTTCTCGGCAGGCACACTCATCGTTTGACTCACACACAAATAGGAAAGAGTCCCTTTCATTTAAAAATACCAACTGTCTGGCTCACACTGACTGAACTGAGGTGAGTGTCTTAAAAACAATGAGCAATACCCAGCTGTCAAGGCTGCGTTGGAGAGTTTAGAGGCAGATATAGCTGCAGGGTGGAGAAAATGTTTAAATGTCAGAGGCCACAGAGAGAGCACTTAACAACATATTACCTAAGGGATCATCTGTGTGAGAGGGGTTTTTGTTGCTTGCCATGAATCATTACACAATACACAGATATTTGGGAAACAGAAAGTACCACTACTGACTGAATTAAGGGGTGGGAACTTGATGCAGTATAGTATAACGGTCTTTTGCGTGGTGATTTTGCATCCATAGAGGAATACCAAATACTACAAGAGGGCTCAAGTCTCATGATAGAAGGCCACCTTTCTGAAAACAGTCGCAGCCTGACTTGGACGGACTGCAGTCGCTCTCAGAGAAATTGTCAAAGCTTTGAAAATAATTCCTGTCTAATTTACAAATGCAGACAAATTATCAACATGTTGCCATCACTCTGAATGAGTGTGTCAATAAGCACAACACAAGGGGACTCAACTCCAGCACAGAACGAAGGATCAAACAGATGTGATTTTTTTGTTAATCAGACTGCATATAATTGCCAACTTGACCCCATTCAGCCACAGACTGATATCAGACTGACTCAGATATTGACCAACTTTAACTTTAAGGAGCTACATTTCTAGGAAGGTGCACATCAAGTTATAAGTTACACTGTAGGGTTTCAGAAGGGCTACAACTTAGATTCATTGCTGAAGTATAAGTGTTAAATCCTTCCAACAGATTAGGACTCCACTACTGGCAAAAGCAGTGTTGGTAGTGCTGAGCACTTTAAAGGAGGAAGAGGCAAGCTTAACAATATTGCTGTGTTTTAGAAGACTTTGACTGTTAAAAGAAAATCTAAAAGAACAGAGCAATAATCCTCTAGTTGCACAGATAGAGTAATTGTTCTGTGCACGGCGGTGCAGGAAGCAGTCAAATACCCCTGCAGATTCAGGTTAGAGCTGCAGTTTGTAGCCAACTTCTCCAAAGAGGAACGAGGACTACCATCACCAGCTGTGCGGTCTCTAACTGGGAGATGAGAGACTTAACCAAATAATCTAAAGTCCACGACAACAGTGACTGGACTTTCAAAATAAAAGGGAGCAAAACATGCACCAGTGTACTAACTGCGGATGACAACACATAAAGAGCTTTTTTGCCAAAGCCAACTGTTTTGCCAAGTTGCCAAATGCTTACACCGAACTTTGGCATTCCACCCAAGTAAAGTCTAAGCGTGGGAAACACTGCCTGTCCTGACAACTACAGTCAAGTAATTTTGTGTTGCTCATGGCTCCTGATATTTTTAGCAGTAGCCCTTAGATCGCAGGATAACACCTTCATACCAGCTTTATGAAGCTGAGATGAAAAACATCACATGTACGCTTGCTAATTTGTCAAAAGCAACGAATAACTGTTAATAACTTTATTTTACACCAAAATATGGAGATTAGAATCAGTAAAAAATATGTATGTCATATGTCTGAGATAATGAAATATATTTGCCTGCACAGCCAGTGTGCTTGCAGGATTGAGTAGTGATCAGGACAGAAACGCCACAATTTCTTCTTTCAGAATGATTAATTCTCTATAAGAAACATAAATATACATGACTTTCATCACTCCGACTGATCTGAGGTTCAAGGAATGTGACATTCCCACGTCCTCGTTTGTTCTTGTTATACGAACCTCACTATATACACGTGCTTAGTTGCACACTACTGAGAGAAAGCAGTAAAATATACATGACCAACAGTCCGGAGAGCTTGGCGTTCACGCACACGCAAACACTCAGGTAAAACCGAGCTCTTATCTAACCCCAAACATCATTCACCATAACTCAAACATCAACCACACTCCAACGCTGCTCACCAGGAAACACGCCAGAGAAAGCTGACTCAATCTTTACTCAAAACCTCAACAGTGGCAGAAAAGAGGAAACTAAATGTTGCGAATGTACTTTATATTCATTTATCAATTACAGACGTGTTTCTAGCCACACTGGTATCTGCCCTCAGAATGGATCCCAGGTGTATCCATGCTGAATGCCAAAACAATGAAAAAAGCCTGGCTCTGCCCCCCAAGATCACAGCTAAAGGCCACCGCTTTAAACTATTCTTCATTTCGGCTGGTACCTCTGGGACCATCTCAAGGAGCTCAGCAGTCAACAGCCTTTTGCTTTAAGACCTAAAAAGCTACAAATTGTGATGTTTGCAGTGAATTGGTTTCTTTTCTTTCTTCCTTTTTATTACTCGATGCTAGGAGAAAAAAAAGGAGGTGAAAAGTCGTCAAAGGAAGCGATAAAAGTGAGTGAGATGGGGAGGGCAACAGTGAGATAGCAGTTTTGAATGCACTGGAGACCCAAAGAAAAAGGAGTACAATGGTCTTTCAGGACCTGTCCTAGTTCGGTTCACTCTCAGTCTTTCTGCTCTCAGAAAAAGCCCACAGATCCCGGCAAATATTTCAAACCGATCCAAATCAATTGTGAGGTAATTCAGTCTTTTTAGTGACCCCTTTCATTAACACAGTTTGCCACTCAAAGGTGCACTTCTCTCGTTGTTTTTCCAACGTCTGCCTCTCTCGCTCTCTTTGAATTTCTCAGCTCTCTCTTCTTTCTCTTTCACCTGCACTGAGCAGACTCTCTTATCTCGCTCAAGCACAACCCAATAATCACTCCCTCGCTCCAAAAGCTGGCTGTTTATGCTCCTCTTAGGAGGTTGCATAAAGACAGCAGCTATCAGCAAACAAGATTTCACAGCAACTCGCAACCTGCGCCCCCCCGACTCCTCTCCCCTCAAAACGTACCTCCTGTCTCCTTCTTCTCCATCCTCTCTCCATTTTTCTCTTTGCCCCCTCGACTCGCTCGCCTCTCTTGTTCCAGTTTGGGTTTTGGGTTTTTTTTTTTAAGGAAGACGGCGGCGGGGCGGCAAATCTTTCCCGAGCTTGCGCCAATTAGATATCGTGCCGGAGAAATTACAGAACGAGAGCGCGGTAGATGAGAGGGAAAAAGTGGGACAAGCTCCTTTTTATAAACACGCAGCGAGCGGCGAGAGGTTTGCATATGTGTGTGCGTGTGTGGAGGTGCGTGCGTGTGCTGTTCACTTGCTCCTGAGGGGGATTTTTAAAAAAGCCCAAATTATTTCCATTTGCACATCTGACAAACACTTTACCACACTAATGGCCTATATTTGGCATTATTATATTTAATTTTAAGCAACTTTAATTCAACAGGGGGAAAACAGTGCTTGTAAAGGCCAACTGCTGCTCGACACCCCTCCTCACTCCCGCCCGCCTTGTAAAAGTTTTAAAGACGAAAATACCTCGTTTTGCAGGTTGTGATTAACACGTATTCTCGTGGACAGCCACGCTGCTTCACGAGCAGCCCTTTAGCTCTGCCTCATGTTCACACCACACAGCAAAATCTGTTTGTAATGCAACCGAATGCAGAGCGTGATCCGCCCTTGAACTGCAGATTGCAGAAGCTCACTGTGGTTATTAGCTCTTATCAGCTGGCCTTTGCTCTTATCTGGGCGGTGACTTACACGCCTGTGCGAGCAGTAAAGGCTCAGTGAGAGTGCAGGCGTTTGCCGACCTGGTTTACATAGACCTGTTTGTACAAAAAATTAAAAAAAAATAACACGTGGTCAGACAGGATGACATGGATAGCTGCTGTTGCCATGGTGACAGACTGAAAACTCAGTCTGGACATTAAAAAAAAAAAGGGAAGATAAAACATGTCCCTATAGCACTAAAAGACTTTCCCCCCCTTTTTGTGCAAGTGTTAAACGTTCATACCCGGATACAGCGATGCATAAAACCTCAATGCTGCTTTAAATATGAAAACAAAGTATCCCTGGCACACTCAGTGTAGTTATAACTGTAGCTGCTCTGTGCAGAAAGTATTTTTCACTCATGAACAGATTAATTCACATAAAATAATCTGTGTAAAGCATACCATTTAGGATTCTCTGTTTTATAAAGACACTGTGACAATTCTGGATACTCATTATATGAAAAAAAACAAAAACCCCAAAACAGTTCCAAATAATGAAGTCAGCATCTGTGTAATTAATCCCTGTGAGCCAAAATCTCAGGCTTTAAACTCCTCTAAATGCTCATTTTAAGACTCTTTTTGTTTTTGTTTTTTTGTCTGGCTGTAAATAAAGAAGTTGTACAACCACACAATTTTTAATCAAAGAACTTCTAAACACTCGTGAAGACGGACTCACTGAACTTCTTGTTTCAGAGTTTACTCAAAAGACAGCCCAGAATGACAGGGCTATGCAGCTGCAGGAAACACTTTTAAACAAATATCCATATGTTTTCAATAGATGGGGCAGAGACAATGGATGTATTTTAATTTTTAGACTTTTTACAGCTTTGACTGTAAATTATTAACAACATCACAGCACTACAATCCGCTTTATGGCATCTACTCTTTTGATTTTATGCACAAAGCCAGTACCCGGAGATGATCTCCACTAGTAGCCACCTGATAGCGGGCACCTCTGAGCAAAACAAGCAGCTGCTTGTTTTACACATATAAAAAATGGTGTGATGCAACAGTGTTTCTAGAGTATAGTTAGAAAACGGTGCCATCAGTATGGAGTATATCCTGCTGTAAATCCATAACCAGCTGACCAATCAGCATTCATTCATCCAGAAACGTAGACAACATTTTTCTTAGAAGTAAAAGTTGTGCAACTCTTACTTTTAAGGCAACCGTCTCTGTTCTTGGTTTTTATCAAACTGTTCTCAGTTTCACTACCACTTGGGGAGCAGGTGGCGAGAGTTTGCAGATAAATAGATCTGTACCAACAACTGCAACAATCCGCTACTGACCAAAGCAATTGCAAGGAGGCTTTCAGTCAAGAGTTGTGCACCTCTTTGCAACCAATTCTACCTAGTGAGAACAAGCAACCTCCAGTCCAGGATAAACCAGGCCCCAGTATAAAATAAATAGAGGTTATTTTGAACTGTCAATCATGCAAAGCTACTCTAACACTCCAAGAGGAAAAAAAAGCTGAAAATTAGCTTGGTAGGACCCCTTTAAAGTTTTGCCAATTTTTATGTATATATGTGCAAAACTTTATTCATTTTTTTAAGCAGATGATGATAACTACTCTCATACCACTGAAACCCACAAACAAGCACCTGGAAGCAAAGGGATACAGCTAGCTTGGCACTGCTAACATTTACAAATCACCACATTATGTTTGTTTAACTCCACACACCCCCTCTGTGCGTGTGTAACTGTGGGTGGTGACTCACACCAATTTGCTCCACCCCTATGTGCACCAAACCCACACACACACACAGACACACAACAAATCCACCCTTTGCTCCACCTCTATGTGCGCCACACCCCCACACCCCCACACACACACACACACACACACACACACACACACACACACACACACACACACACACACACACACACACACACAC
>NW_024582586.1:170351-185166 GCF_018398535.1 Haplochromis burtoni
CACACACACACACACACACACACACACAGTAATCCCAGAGAATAAAACGCCAGATTGGATTAGGTCAGCGTGTGTAATCCAATGAACTCTCACCTCTAAAATGCCTAATGCTGTTAGAGCTCACATCATCACACTGTCACACTGCTCGGCTGCCTAACACATCACATAGAAATACATCTGTACAGTTTAATCGTTCAGCATAAAGCACTGCACACATCTGGAACATTTTTCAAACTTCACTGCACATATACAGAAACCCCCCCCCCCCTTACTTAAAGATTTCCAGAACTAGTCCTCCCTGATTGGTAAGCTCCTGCAGACCATTTTGCATTGGCATGTATGGCACATCTGAAGACGTACAGAACTAGTTTATTGCCATTTGACTGTTGAGGAAGTGAGCGTTGTTCCCTCTGAAAAGAAATCTAAGGCTTTTTGTTCGAGTTTAGGTATTATATTACTGTGTACAACTAAAAGTTCACACTGACATCATTTCTCCTTTCGGCTACAAACAAATCAAGTGACGCTGTTTGTTCTACTTTGTGGCTCTTGATGGCTTCACTCACTGCCTTCTGATTGAAAAATTACAGCCTTTATAGTCCAGCCAGTCATCTGTGAGTCGGGTTTTCCGATCGTTTCTACAGTGGACCCCAAGTCTTTCAGGTCAAACAATAATCTTTCCCTCTTTGTCTGTTACTATGATATTTCCCAATATCCATTTATCCATTTGGCACAGGAGAATTGTGCGTCTAATCTCCTTTCTGGACTGCATTTTAAAATTGCTGATCAGTTGGTTATAATCTCATAAAGTTCTCCCTTTTTTTCCCCTTCAATGTATTTGCTCGTAATTGATAAACTTGGTACAGTTAAGACAAGACGACCATTAGAAAGTCACCTCTTGGTTCATCTCATGACATTAATTCAAATTCGACCAGAATAAAAAATGCTAAAAAGATGGCGGGGGAGCAAATCTTGAGTTGGCACACTAGAACACGTCAGTCCGACACTGAACCAGATGACCGGTCTTTACGAGCCTGTGATACGATGCACAGATGAGCGGCAAATGCCTTGAGCGGGATGATGCAATGTGCCAGTTGGGCAGAAAGTTTACCCACAGATGTTAAGAGCCAAGCTGACAACCACAGCTGTGCGTTTAGCAACCTCGTGCTAAAACCAGAGGCATGGACCTATAGTGACCAGTTGGCCAAAATTATTTGATTTTTTTATATTTTGGAAATGAAGCGCCTCCCAAAGTGTCCATTTAAACAACTCTGAGCTCACAGGCTCTCCTCACGCTCCTGATTCGCAGCTAGATTCTTCTTCTGCTTCTTCCAGATAGCTAAAAGCAACCTAATCCAGCCAATTTTTAGCGGTGGATTGCTGGACTGATGAAGGCTGGCTGAAAATACTTAACAAATTGTCCAACCCTAAAGTGCACTTTCTCCGTCTTCTTCTCAGCGTTAATTTACTTTCTCTTTGCCGTCCTTGCTGGTGTGAGATTAGCTGCTTTTATGTGTCTGCGTTGTGATTGTTAAGACGACTGTTTGATGTTAGGATGGCTTTCGCAACCTGTTAATCATTTACCAAAACTTTGACGATAACGCCTCAGCTTTCAACAGATTACAGTTTAAACAAAACAAAACCCTCCCACAAAAAACAAACAAACAAACAAAATATTAGCCTTCCTCTCAAACTGACCTCAGAGCAGATTTAGGGGGTCTGGCTTGCTCTGCAAAATGCCTTTAAAATTTAATGCGCCTGCACCTGTTACAAGGGGTGAAAAAGATTATGTGTTTACTTAGCTACTCGTGGGAAATGTAAGCACTTTAAATTATTTAAGCCAAATTTTGCTAGCTGGCTGATTCTCAGCATTTTCTGAGCAAAAACACGAGTATATCACAGGGGTTATTTCTTATTTGGGACATGAAGCAAATGCTGGCACAAAAGCGATCACATATGGCTCTCAGTGATATTATTTGTTGTAGTTTTAGCACCAGATATAAAATTTTTTATATGTTGATGAAATCTCTTGAAATTTCCATCCTTATCCACGTGTAAAGACGTTTGCGCCCCTCTGCAGCACTAATGGTTTCCAAGTGCCTGAGCTGCTGGTCTTGTTGCCATGTGCTCCGCGTTATATTAGTGCTTCATTTTAAGGGATGAATGCCTTTCTAAGTGAAACATTACATTTTTAATGCCACAATAAAGAGAACAGTTCAAGCAGAAAGAGGCTTTTTTTTTTATCCTTGTGTTTTAGCCTAATCTCCGGCCCTTTTCAAAAAGGCTTTTTACTCAACCATCCATTTGCTTTTGATTGAAGCTGCTTCGGCAAATAAAAGCTTTAACTCTCATAACCATCATCTTTCCCTCCAGCTGGCTCCCATTTACTCTGCCCTTTTTACTCTCTTCTGCGTGGTTACTTTGAGATGCGTCGACTACCTGATTTTCATGTGTGCCTGAGTAAAACGAAAAACAGCCACCCTGTGTAGTGAAGCAAGGCAGAATGTAGCACGCTGTGACAATACCAACACAAATGACGGGGGTCAGTGGGAACAACCAATTGGGAGAAAGTGCTCGTGTGAGTTAGCGTGAAACGCCATTGACAGAGAACAGTGACTACTGGTTTCACAAAGAGTACTGCGAACCACGTGATGCGCGAGTGCAGAGACGAGTTCCACTTGATTACTCAGACGGAGCATCTCAACATTTGGGTTTCAAACGCACTGATTTCTATATTCTGAAACATTTAATGAACTCTGACTGAATTAAACAGTACAGCCATACACAACACACCTTTGCCATCTTCAGGATGCAAGCTTGTCATGTCTGCATTTGCCCCTTACTGTCCTATTACCTGATATTTGGCAGGTTATAGCTGTTTAATGCAAACACTTATTATTAAAACAAAGAATAAGAAAAAAAAAAACTGGTTAAAGTATATGCCTGTTTAACTGCTCGTTAATGCAAATATCTCATCAGCCAATCATGTGGTAGCAACTCTATGCGTTGGCTTGTAGACAAAGTCAGCAGGACCTGCTGTAGTTCAAACCAGAATGAGGGACTTCAGCAGTGACTTTTAAGTGACTTTGAACGTGGCACGGTTGTTGGTGCCAGATGGGTTGGTCTGAGTATTTCAGGAACTGCTGATCTACTGGGATTTTCCCACACAACCATCTCTAGGGTTTACAGAGAATGTTCCGGAAAAGAGAAAATATCCAGTGAGCAGCAGTTCTGAATGAAAATGCCTTGTCGATGCCAGAGGTCAGAGGCGAATGGAGGACTCCTTGGAGAGAACAGTAACTCAAATAGCAACTTGTTACAAGCAAGGTGTGCAGAAGAGCTTCTATGCACCAACAACATGCTGAACCTTGAAGCAGATACAGCAGCAGAAGACCACACTGGCCTGTTCTCCTGTCATCTAAGAGCAGGAAGCTGGGGCTCTAACCGGCACAAGTTCACCAAGATTAGCCAACAACAGACTGGAAAAATGTTGTCTGGTTTCAAAAGCTAAAATTTCTGCTGGAACATTTGGATGGTAGGGTCAGAACAACGTGAACCCATGGACCCATCCTGTATTAGTGGTTCGGCGTGGTGATGATGAGATATTTTCTAGGCAGACTTTGATACCAGTTGTGCATCATTCTAACGTCACACCTTGCTGAACATGTCCATCCCTTTATGCCCACTGTGTACCCACAGTCACAAAGCTCAAATCACCTCAAACTGGTTTCATGAAAATGAAAGGGAGTTCACTGTACTCAAATGGGCTCCACAGCCACCAGATCTCAATCATAGAGATCTGATGGAAGGAGAGATTCCCAACATGGACGTGCAGCAACTGTGTGATGCTGTAATGTCAACAAAATCTAAGAGGAATATCTACAGCACCTTGATGACTCTATGTCTCAAAGAATTAGGGCATTTCGAAAGGCAAATGGTGCCCCTAATAAAGTGGCCAATGACTCTATATGCTAGGTTGATTTTTACAGAGGAGATTTTTGTAGCTAGTTCAACATTTTTATTTAATTCTTCCTCTTACAAGTCTCCAACATTTCTCAGAGAAAGTAAATAGATGCCACAATTACAAATCAAACTATTGATTTGCTGATTTGCATTGATAAAAATTCAAATTGCAAATAGAAAGAAATGTAGAAAAATAAACCAGTTTGTGCAAATGAATGCAGTAAATAAAACTGATAAACTTAAATTTTAATAACTTGATCAATTAAAGAACAGAATTAATACTACTTCTTTGTTTAATTCATTTAGTCATTTATTTTGGATTTTGGCCGCTCTAGGCTAAAAGAGCAAAACAAAGTGACAACAACCTTAGCCTTGACTTATTTCTCTGTATTGATCTGCGATGCACCAATCCTTTCGTTTGCCTCCATCCAACAAACACGGGATGATAAAAGAAATCTGCTTTGTGCAGCATTAGGCTTTAGCCTCTGCTCTGCGTCTGACTTGGCAGCTTTAAGCCTGGAGGAAACCTTCACTGAGGGACCTCAATCAGTCTCCATCTCCTGGATCAATATCCATTAGTCTCAGAGAGAGCGCATGTGTGTGTGTGTTCGCATTGAGCGTGTGCACAGATCTCAACCTGGGTGAATGGGCCTGAGTCATAAATGCAAACTCTGGATCACATTTCTCCCTCCCTCTTTCCCTGCTTGTCTGTTTCACTCAATTTCTTGCACACACAGACGCACACAAACACACGTACACACTGGTGTCCATTCAAACACAGGCCGACGTTATGAACGGTACTTTGTAGCCTCTAAATGTTCATTCACGAGGGGCCAGTAGTGAGGACTGTAAATTTTCCCGCTGCGAATGGTGCCCCAGCACTACCAACAAGTAATAAATGTATGAAACTGACACCAAATCAATCTCTGAGTCATCGTCGGTGTAGCTAAAGATACATTCGGAGTGGAATAATTTGAGGATTGACAACATGCCACAACAAAGCTCCCTGTATCACAGCTCTGAGGCCTTGGTATTAATTCCAGTCTGGGAGACAGAGAGGAAAGAGATAGACAGAGACGCAGGGAAGCATTTTTCTTTTTTAATATTAGTTGTCATTTTGCATCAGGACGGAGAGGACCGACACGACGCAGCATGAACGAACAGGGAGGAAAAACATGAAACAGACATCGGCAAATGAACGCTCAGCCAGCAGGCAGAGAGACAGACGGACGGATGGAAGGCGAGAAAGGAAAGAGAGAAGACATGGGAAAGACAAAGAAACCAAACGCTAAAGGATGGGAAAAAAGAGACGAGGATGGAGCTGGGGACGGAAAGAAAAAAAAAAAGCATAGCCTGCCCTGTGGCGAGACACTCAAACCTGTCAGAACAAGATTCCCACAAGTTCAGCAGCAAAACAAAAAAGGTGGAGAGCCCGAACGTGACACTTAAGCTCCCACCGAGCTGGCTGTATACAGACAGTGGTAGGCTGAGGCCTGTATTAGTTTCAATACTGGTTTCACTACAGACATGGCTGACTCACAGCAATACAGGGATGCTCCATTTAAAAATGGCTTGAAACAATAAGAAAAAGCTCATTTATTATCAGACAGAACAGAGAAAGCTCAAGGAAGTGGAGACTGCACAGTGTGAACCAGCATTTCCTTATACCCTAAAGAGCTGCACACTGGACGTGGCTCGCAGGTTGTTACCCAGTCCAGTTACATTTACAATAAATCTCCATCTATAACTAGAATGATCTCATAAAGTAGGTGGTCTTGTCAATCACTGTCCTGCTGAAAGCAACCCTGTAAGTGCCGGACACACGGGCACTGAAACCTTTCCACTAGTACCTACTCGACTTGGCTCACCTTAGTTTTAGGATCTTTCACTCATATTCATATACGAGATGTATTGTTGAAATTGCCCTTCATTTCACGAAAATAAATATACTTGAGGGATTAAAAGTGTAGCTAAACTTCTGGTGCGGCCGACTCCTGATCAAAGCGGGCTTTAGTAAGGAAAACTGAGAATGTGCCGACTAAGAAAATCTGGATGGATACAGATGTTTGATATTGTTTTTATACCTCCTTAATTTTTCTGTGTAATAATTAAGTTCCCCAATAAAACAGACCAGTTGTTGGGCATGAAGTCTTTCAGCTCTTAACTACAGTAAACTCTGAAAACTGAACTGACATAAACAAATATCAGCCGTCGATTTCAGACAAGAGGCCTAGTATCGGTATCACATCAGCTCATTTCTAAGGAAAAACAGGGATATACTTTCCCTTAACACAAACGGATACACACTCTTGTCACTCTTAGCTTCACATAGTGTTAAAAATCAGAAATAGTCGCCTAAAGTTTAAGGTTAGTGCTTGAACACAGGCAGGATTTGAATCTCTGCCCATTGACAGGTTGATTGAACGCATCAAGTACAGACTGGCCTGAAATATAAACGACACTGGTGTTAAAATATTCATACGATTAAACAAAGCCAGCTGCAGATAATGGCACGAAATGTTCATTCGCGATCCGTCGAGTGTGTGATTTCTTCTCACTGTATCAACAATTTCAGTTCTAATAATTCGACAGAGGCAGCCCAAACCATGCTAAGTTCAACCCCAAGCTCACACACACAACACAAGCTAATTATCGCTCTCACTGCTTCTCGCAGACAAACAAAAGTTAATATAAGGCTGAAGAGCTCTTTTGGTAACTAAAGAGCTATTTCTAAACTACAAATTAAAACTGGAGCAGATGGGCTTGTGGTAATAAGAACAGGGGGTGGGGTGGGGGGCATATCTAGAAATTTCAATTATACAATAAATAATTTGGAACAGATCCGATTAACGGTGAGGCAGAATGGCTGCAGCTGTGCAACATCAACAAAAACACACAAAGTGCGGTCGTTAGCGAGTTACAGGATGCCTCTTCTTGCCTCTCTTTCCTTAAGAGGAAGCCATCAGATCAGCTCAATACGGATACCAAACTTCCCTCTGTGGCTTATTATCTCACTAGACACAAAACCACAGGAGCCGAGGAGGCTGAATGTCAATACGCTGCATTCTCATCCTTGTTTACAGCCCCTCTAAAGTGTACTTCAAAATCTACCAGACATGATGCTGTAGTAGAACATGCAGTGATTTTTGGCAGAGTACATTAGCACCCTCTGCATTTTATTCCTCATACACTTCACTGTTGTATATTTCTGTGTCAGGTACTAAAATGCATAGCACCTGAAAACAAACAAACAAACTGCAAATACCATTACACATGATACGCAACCAACAACCGATTCACTAAGAAATGGTTTTAGCGCTTCTCAGCAGGTTACTCTTACAAACTTGCAGCGTGCAACAGTAACCACTGGGGTGTATTTAAGTGGAGTTAGATGATGACACTTGCAGACATGACATCAAGCACTGGATCTCAATCAGCAGCCCCTCTGAGACGAGCTAAGGGTTATCCAGCACATGCAAGAGGATTTTCACATGAAAGACCCACAAACACTGCAGGCAGACCTTCAGCATTTCATTCGAGTATATTGTGATTATCTGTACAAACTGTGTGTTTCATGCTGCACGTTTACTGACAGCCATGCATAACAAACGCCATCCTTAAGTCACGTTTTCACGGTGTCAAATCGTGAAAGTGATATCAAATCGTACGGCCTGTATTCCACTGTGCTCAGACGTCCGGTAGTGTCCCCAGGAATTAACATGTTTTATGAGCTATTGTTGGAGCCGATGCAATGACTGTAGGCCCGTGTTAAGACTTCAACACAGTCCTCGCTGACAAATTAGCCTGCTTAGCTAATGCTAGCGATTATGCACATGCGACGGGGTAACATCTTTATATTGATATAATAAAGTGTGTGTTACATGGAGAAATGTGTGTCACTGACATTCGGAGGTTTGACCGAGGAAAAAGACGCTTTCGCTTCTGGTAGCCATGTTACAAAACTAGCTTATCCTGCACAGTGCACACCCAGGCTATACGTGCCACGCCGGGTATTGTTTACATAGCTTGCGCCGTTGTGCTATTTTTTTTTTGACAGCATGGAAAACTACAAACAAAACCGACTTGACAGAATACCAAAGCTAAGCGGACACTCCTCATATACGTTTCCTCCCAATACCCAAAAAACCACCCACCAACAAACCAGCTTTAACTGCCAGGCTAACTAAGCTAAACCAGCTAGCGAACAGGATTCACCAAATCTGATCAGGATTCACTAGCTCTGAGGTTAGCAGCACTGGTAGCTGCTGTTGGAATAAGCAAGCTCCTGGGTCTATTATCGGACAGCTGTGTACGGCTCCATGTCTCTTTCTAATAAACTCTAAAACTACTCCGCTAGCTTAAACCTAAATATACATTAAAGTTGTCCCACTTTAACGCTTAATTAACACCAATAACCAAAAGTCGGCAGAATCCAAACCAGTCAGGCTGCGTTTGAATAGAAAACGCATATTTACAATTGCTGTTTTACCCCCTTATTTTATTTCTCCTAACGCCAGCCTGTGTCATTTCACTTATTTTTGCTGTCAGTTTACATCGATGCGAGTGGTTTTAAGTTATTGTATCGGGAGGCTGGTAACACGGAGTGCTGCACTTCTTAAAATACTGCAATATCTAGGCGAGGTGTCCGGAGATGGAACTCTGGTCATTAGCAACCCGGCAAGCGTTGTCTTTCCATAGTCTGGTTGAGCTAAAGGATGCAGCTGCTCAGAAAAGGAAGTCAAGGAACATATTTCGGAGATGCCTGCAGCTGTGTGGGTCACTGGCATTTATTGTGAGTTTCATTTATGTCGACAGTTGTGAAATTCAATGGCTAAAACCTCCCATATTCTTCACTGTGCGAGCCCCAAACCTTTCAACATGGACAGGAAAAAATGTCCCTCACAGAGCTGGACCAGAGGAGAGCTCTCCGCGGAGCTCAGTCCGACCTCTCCCACTCTTTTCCTGGGCTTACCGGTTTTGAAGAACGCCTCTATGTCGCTGGCGTCCTTCGTGGTCTCCTCCGCTCCTTCCCCGGAGCTCATGGCTGCCACAACCCGAATCTGGAGCTCGGTATCTCCCAAGTAGAGCCCCCCAAAATATCGACAAAAAGATGGCACACAATCACTCCTGTCCTGACAAAAGCGTCATTAAAGCCACACGGACGGTTGCGGGGAGTCGTTAACGCTAGCAGTGCCATCTGCAGACCTCCATCTTGGGGTAACGTAATTGGAAACGATCAGCCGGGGGCACCGGGTTCCTCCTCGGAGTGGAGCCGAGGGGAGAGTCGCTGGAGCGGTGACGAGAGGGGGGGACGGGAGGGGCTGGGTCGCTGCTCGGTGAATCTCCGTAAGCTTTCGGAAATGAGCAGAGGCTGGGTCATCGACGAACGACGGCGGTCACTGTTAACGCGTGTGCGACCAACTTACGGCGAAATATAGGTCACAAAAAGCCGACACACAAACACGGAAAAGAAAATAAAGTCCGACGGTTGTGGTAAATACGTGAAAGGACCCGTTTAAAAGCTGTCTAACCCACACTTTCGGGGAAAGCACCAACTTTTAAGGAGAAAAAATACAACCGTTCCACATGGTTCAAGTGCTCCTGATTGTTTCAGCGACTCAACCATAAAAAGTGTATAAATGTTACGTTAGCCTACTGAAAGCAAAGAGCAGAGATAAGATAACCCTCCCGGATACAGCCATACAGGAAAGGTCCTCTGTTTTGATTCAGGCCATCTCATGATAATATTTTCCCGGAGCGCTGATTGTGACCTGGACTACTCACGCCATCTGCCGGCCAATCCTGGAAGTGCTGCTGTATCAGTGATGTGTTTACAAATCAAGACATTTACCCCCCACTATAACGTCTACAGCAGGGGTGTCAAACATAAGACCCCGGGGCCAGAATCGGCCCCTCAAAAGACTCCCACTTGGCCTACTGGATTATATTTTAATAAATTTTACAGCTTGTCTTACTGATAAACACTTCCTCCAGTCTTTCATACTACACCAAAGTAACACATACGTGACAGAAAAGTTCTTTTTTTTCTCTGTCTAAAATAGAAATTATTGGGTGGGTTTCCACAAAAGAAACCCACTGAAATACATCGACATTCCAAATTTATAATTTTTAACAGTGCAAATTAAAGTCAGTAAAGTTACCATATATTGGTTCTTGAGTGTCTACATTTTACGTGTATGTAAAACCTATACAAAACCCCCCACATTGATTTAAAGGAACATTCATTTATAATAATTTTTCTTAAATTTACACTATCAGTTTTCATGGCAATAAAACACATCAAAGTTCAGCCCTGTCTAGTCACAGGCAAATGCTTCACAGTATGTGGCAAAGCTGCTGTAATATGTTAAGAATGTGTCTCAACATTTATACTTTTCTTCAAAGATTTAAGTTAATTCACTGAAATGAGCATGTGCATGTGTCCTAATACAGGTTGTGCTTTTCTATCAGATGGTACTTGATGGGCTGTCCTCCATAAAAGAGCAAAGTAGACCGCTGCAAAAGAAAAAAAGTGCATTTTTGAGTCAATATCCAGCCAAATTTGATGGAAAACAACAACAGTGAAGTATAGAGCTGCAGAAAACAATGTACAGTGACAGATAAATTGTAAATACATAACAAGAACTAAAAAGTAGCATTATAACTGATGGTATTCCTTATTTTCCTTATATGAAATTCAATCAAAACAAAATGAATTACAAACATAGAATTACTAAATTATTAAGTAAGCTCATAAAACAAATAAAACAACCAAAACACATCCAACATACCACTTATTCTATGTTTATAATAAGTTGTTTCTTTGTTTTTTAGAAATAACACAGGTATGGCTCACCCATAGAATAACGTTTAAACTATGTAATGCGTGGTTTTCATCAGCTTACCACTGGTAGCTTTGATGTGACGACCACAAGCGTGGGAGTAGGTTAGGAGCAAAAAACTCAAATTTCCCAAATTCAGTAAAAACACTGAAGTTTGAAATGCTCCAGGCCATTATTGATTGGTCAGATGCAAATATGTCACTATCTGTCGCACAACCTGATCTTTGCTGATTGGCTGGGAGAAATCCATGTTTTTCTAATAATCTCACAGTGGAGGGATAACTTAATCATGTCTGCACTATATTTGTGAATAAGAGTCACGGTTCATTGTTTTTTGATGACAAGCAACAAAATAGCAGGAAGCTATGAAAGCTGAGCTGTAACTGTGGTGAGGGGCACTGGTGTCAAAATGAAGATTTGAGCTGGAGTAAAGGCAGGATTCATGTGCATTTTTGTGAAATGAAGATTGATGAAGTAATGTAAAAACATTCAGATACATCCAGATGAACAAATGGATGACGTAAGGTCTTATAAGACTGAGCCATCACTTGACTCTGCGAGGGACAGCAGGCCTGACCGAGAACATAGCTTGAGCTCATCAAGCAGAGGTCTTCCAGCATCACACAGCTGATGTTTCAGTTTAAAGTAGACTGGTTTTGCTCCCTTTGCCCTTCCTTTGAGCTCGCTTTCTTCTGATTGGCCTCTCACAGGCCAAAGCCTTGAACAGCAGCTGGGTGTGGCTACTGTGACTCACACTAACCTAGGTGTTCATTGTTTGTATGGTTTCTAAGCTCATCTTCTCTCTTTCCTTTCACTCTAACCGGTTAAGTCGGACGTCTGTCGAGCCAGAGGCTGGTTCTTCCTGTCTCTAGGAAGTGTTGTTGTTGTGTTTTTATGCTTGCTTACACAAGGAGGACCAGTTTGTTTTCTATAACATGAACATTTCTGTGTAACCTGTGAAAGTAATACACAAACAGACCCTTACCTCCTACACCCATATACGTGCTATCAAATAATTGAGTGAGTGAAAACAGTTATATTGACGTCTGAGGAGGTGTAGTGTCCCACAGCAAAATTGATTTATCAGTGGGATGACATTATAATGTACTCCTGACTGGAGTTCAGCATGAAAGTGACTTTTAGCTGTAATGTATTCGCTGCACTAGGTTAAGGACTGGAGATGCTCTGCAGTCTTTCCTCTGAAGCAGCTGTTAACAACATGATTTCAAATGCAGATCTACAAGTAAAGATGCATTTTTACCTGTGTTTGCAAAATGAGAAAAAAAACATCAAAACAAAAACAAACTATGATGCATGTGCTCACAGTTTACGGCCTTTTACGTGTGGAATTCAACTTTGGACCGAGTTTCTTTTTTCTGCCCACTCATTCATTAACAAAAAGTCAAAAAAATAAATCCCCCTGAAATGAGAACTATTCTTGTTCCTTGTCTCACTTTAAAACAGGTGTGTCAAACATCAGGTCTTGGGGTCAGAAATAGCCCACCAGAGACTCCAATCTGGTCCGCTGGACGACTTGGGAAAACATGCAGGAGGGCAGACATTTGAGACTGTATTTTCCTAGGTTTTAAAGTTTTATTAATGATAAAGACTTCCTCCATGGGTGCTCACACTTCACCAGTGGTAATAAGTAATACATAAACAATTAACTAACAGGGAGTTTCTGTTTTTCCACAATCTAGTACAGACATTTATGACATTTACATTGGCTCTAGCCCACTTAAGATCAAAGTGAAATTAGGTTGACACCTGTGCTTTAAAGCAGATGATGAGTGTCAGTGGCTTAATGTGCATCCACTACAGCTGATGTCATTCCCAGCCTCTTACCTGTAAACCCAGTACGACAAAGACCATGTCGGAGTTTGTGTTAAACATCACAGACCTCTGTGCTGATATCATAAGAAATAAATGACCTTCTTCGCTCACCAACAGCTGATTTAAATAAAGTATGTTGGCATTTTAAATCAGCAAGTGAAGCTCATTTATTACCTACTTTGCCTTCTTATGCAGGTGCTCATGTGTTGCTTGTGAAACATCCAGAAGGGGGCAGGCTGACACTAGTGACTGACTGGTCTTGTTCCACATGGGTATGTAAGGTTTTACATATCAGGATATAATAAACATCATGTGGTTCTTAGCGGGCCTTAAAATGAGGGTGAGTGGCATCCAAGTGCTGCTAATCAACTGCATTTGATAAACTGATTAAGGTGGAAAAATATCATCAATGACCTTAAGGAAACTGTCTGGCTCATCTACAGAAGACCTTTTCCAAACATTCTGAACAGAAAGAGATTATTCAGGAGCGGTAAACATTAAAGCTTGTTGCCAACCTTCCCAGCAGTGGATGTCTCGGTGAATTCACCCCAAGGTCAGACCAGCCAGTGCTCAGAGAAACTACAAAAAACCCCAAGACTCTACAGGCCTCAGTTATGTTAAATGTTAGATTTCATGACAGTACAGTTAGAAAGAGACTGAACATGTATGGTCTGATTTGAAAGGTTTCCAGGAAAAAGCCTCTTTTCTCTAAAAAGAACATGGCAGCGCAGCTTAGGTTTGCAAAGTTGCATCCGAACAAACCCTAAGACTTCTGAATCTTCTCAATGCTTGGCGATAATGCACAGAGTCGTGTTTGCAAAGAAACAAACATGCCATATCAGCACAAACACAGCCACGGGACCTGGACACTGTGCCGTCACTGATGATGTGACAGAGGTACACAGAGGCCATGATGTCCTCTGTGTACCAAAGTCCAAGGAGCTTGGAAAGAAAAGCGTCTGGACTTCTTTAAGTTTCTTCAAGTTCTCAGATGAAAGGAAGAAACTTAAAGTCCAGATGCTTTTCTTTCCAAGCTCCTTAGACTATGATGACCTGGATGACTGAGAACCTTCACAGACACTTTGCATACCAAAGTATTCTAGAGTCAAATGTGTGAGGCCATCTCTCTTAAAGCTAACACTTGGCTGAGCAGCCGTTCTACAGCAGCATGGCTGGAAAAGACAAGAATCAAGGTGTTGCAATGGCACAATCAAAGTCCACACTTTAACCCCGTTAATGTAGCAGGACCTTAAGAGAGCTGTGGATAAACAAATGCTTGCAAACCTCATTGAAGTGAAGCAGCACTGTAAAGAAGAGTAGACCAAAATCCCTCCACAACAATGGGAGAGACTAAAACTTTCAAACTTAACTGAGAGAGGAGGTACTTGCTTTTAAATTAAGCGGCTGTTATTAATGATTTAAATTTATTTATTTTTTTAAAAAGAGCTCGAAATCTCTTGCAAAATTCTTCTCATATAACCTTTTTGTCTCTTCTTTGAACAAGAAACTACACCAATAAAGACATCATGCCTGGAGAGATATGTGACCAGTCAGTTAAAGGTTTCAACTTTCACTAAAATCTTGTTTTCAGCGTGAACCAAACTGCTTTTGGATTGATACTGAATGAGAAAAACAATTTTCAAGGCCTTTAATTGTGAGTCCAAAGTTGATTTTGTTAGTACTTTAAATCAGTTTGGATTAGAATTTAAAGTGATGCCTGTATCGTTTCTAATTAGCATTTCATGAGTCATTTGCTGCTCAGGTGAGTTATCATTCTGTACAACGCTTCTGCAAGAAAAACCCCTCATCATCAGCTGAAGCTGTGCATCCGGCCTCGCACAGATGAGGACTTCAAATACCCAACGCTGCTCTGAATGACATAAACCAGGTGGATATGCCACATTTCATTCCGCATTAATAAAACACGATGTGAAGAGATGGGATGAAACTATACAGATGAGAACGCGGCTCTGTGGTGGTGATCTCTATTTAATAACTCGGAACCACCAAACGGCTGACTCCTTCCTTCAGGTTGTTTCATTCCCACAGTAACCCCTGCCAAATAGCAATATATCCCTCTGAAATGTCAGCAGTAATTACTCCTGTGCTCTGAGACAACCTCTGAAATGAAATGAAAGGAAGTGGGAAGTGATGGGGCTCTGTCTCCGTTGCTCTGTCTG
>NW_024582586.1:185186-224654 GCF_018398535.1 Haplochromis burtoni
CTATTGAACTGTGCCACCGAACCTCTGCGTCAGAACCCGGGCTCCCCAGATCTGCTGCAGTCAGGGCCAGCTAACAGCAGAACGGTGTCCTCTCATTGGCCGTCTCCTGCTCCTCCGTAACAGTTACGTGGAAGGAGAGAAAGACAAAAGGGTGGGTGAGACTGGCACAGCCACAGAAACAGAAGGTGTGTCAGTGCATCACGGCTGCTAAATGGAAAAAGGCTGAGAGGTTAACTGGACTGTCATGTCTCTAACAAAAAGCTTTCTTTCAGTTGACTATTACTGTGCAAGACACACACGTGCACACTCTGCACACTGATAGATTAAAGCGTGCATGTGCGAGAAGCTTTCTGTGCAAAAGTTAGTGTTTTGTCCCATCATAAAGAGACTGCTTTGGTAGCACGTGCAAATGTTTTAGGAAATGTAGACAGGTGACTGAGTTGTCTATAATTTGGATGGACCAATATTGGTCGCACATCTGAAGAAAACAGACAGCGTTCCAATATGTGCTGACATTTCTCTGTATAACTGTCAAAATCTGCAGGGGTCAGTGGTATAAAATACAACAGCAGCACGCAGGAGATTCAACAAAACACCAGCATTAACCTGGGAAAGGCTGTAACTCGCCCAGAATCTTTCCTCCATGGTGTCAAAGTGACGTTTTTGAGTCACTGAATAAACCGTTTCCTCCAAAATGACAGCACATTTTGACAACATATAACCCGGGGTGATCAAAATGTTTGAGAAGGAATCTGGAAGAGTGCTCCTTCACTGACACCGAGTGTGCTGTCTTTAAACGAGGACATTTCTAAATAAAACTAACCTCTGTCGTGGATCAGAGGGAATACTCTTAAGATGCTGATTTCCACAGCACGTTGCTATATTTAGAAAAAAGAGCACTTGTGTTTGCATAAACTGAGAGGAAAAATATTTGCCTTTTTTAAATATTTATGTTTGAATTTTGCTTTTAACTGACAGTTGAGCAGTGATGAGCAGATAGAAAGGGAGGGCAGGCGGAGGCATACAGCAGACGGCCTCAGATCGGGGCCGATCGGCAGCTGGCAGCAGGTTCGCTCCTCGACCAGTGAGCCAAACTGACACCCAAGGAAAAATATCTTTCATCCAATGGTCACAGTTCAATAAATTATAATAAACAGCCCCCTCCACCCACAGCACACACATCCATCCTCTGCACTCTTCTGTATCTTCTATTCTCTTTCCTTCTCCTTTCTAAACTGACTAAGTGACCAATTTATTAGGTATACCTTGCAAATACTAGGCTGGACCCCTTTTCATGTTTTAATGCAGATTTTACAGCTGCACATCCACGATCTGAGTCCCCCACTCCAGCTCAACCCAAAGATGCTCTACTGTGGAGGTCGTTTGAGTACAGCCTCAAACGGCCTCCACAGTAGGAGGAGGCCGTCTCAAACTGGTTTCCTGAACACTGTCGTGTTCAGGAAACCAGTTTGAGATGATTATTTGGAAGCAGCCATCCAAAGATGGTCAGCATCAATACTCAGAGAGGCTGTGATGTTTAAATGAGGCTCAGTTGGTACAAAGAGGCCTAAAGTGTGAAAATCCCAGTAGATCAGCAGCTTCTGAAATCCTCAGACCAGCTCATCTGGCAACAGCAACAATAATACATTCAAAGTCACTTTAATGACCTTTCTTCTCCTTTCTGATGCTCAATTTAAACTTCACCAGGCATGTCTCCATGGATAAATGCATTAACCCTGGAGAACCCATGGGGTCAGAGCCGACCCCATTGGTTTACTAGGGAAACCATGGGGTCCTGCCATGTGGTTAACTGATCAGATATTAACATTAATAATGAGTTCAACAGGTGTACCTAATTGGGCTTCCTCCTGGATGGGTAGCTGCTGTTCACCTGAGCAGACCCCGCAATGTTTCGCTGTAAACCAGCTGTTGAGGTGCCGTTGCAGTAACGCTGTATGAATATGTTTTACGAGACTCACATAAGTGACTCGCAGACTTTGAAGACTAGATGGACTCCACTCTGCACTCACACTTAAATAATAAACAATGCCAACATATTTTGGAGAGGAGAACTATTCAGCAGATTGAAATATTACCCACGTATTCCTTCCAGACTTCGTTTGTGCCAGAATGTCCTAAAATGAGAGAAGTGAAAGATTCTTTTTATTCCACGTACACAAGTAACAGACAGTTTTGATAAACAGTTTAGGGGGCACGCCTTGTCCTCTTCCTGCCTGTAGAAGAGGAGTGAGGATGTGAGAGACAACAGAACACAAGAAGGCACAGAAGATAGTTGTGGTGCACTCTCCAGCTCTTCCTCCCTAAGGAATGCAAAGAATAGCACTGAAGAGAATCTGTGATCAAACTAGAGGGCCTGGATGTCCACTAATCCACAGCACTGTTGTATTGTATGTATGTCCTGTTGTATGTGATATAGTATTGTGTACAGTAGGCAATGCTTTGTTTCGTTTTCACCGAATGTGTTATTTTGGTACTGACAGTTTATGTGTTGGTCTGTTCAGGGCTATGACTGCTGTCCCGTGTGATTGAACAAATGTCATTTTGACACTAGAACTAAAGGTTCAGGGAGAGTTAGTCCCCGTTGCACACTAACTGTAGCTTTTCTGAAAATCCATCTTCAGGGTTGAGACCTTCAAAAACTATGTTTGAAGTCTTGTATTTCTAGCAGCTTTCTCGGTTTAGCCTCTGAAATCAGTCTGCCACGATGAACTCGAGGTGCACCATCTGTATCTTTATGCAGTGCTGAAGGACTGAGAGGTTATTTATACTTAATCTGAAGCCCCAGCAAATTGGGCTTCCTTGTCAGCCGTAACATAACCGCATACACCACACCGCGCTTGAGGCGTAATCTGTCCGCTGTTATAAACTAATTCTGCTGCCAGACTCACACAGCAGATGCAGTGAGAGACCTTCTGAAGGGCCTCCGAGGGACAAGTGTTATTAGCATAAAGGAAGACAGTGATGCAGCTGTGCAAAGATGTGCCATCATTTGATTTTCCACCGCTGACTCTTAACAACCTTGTAGCAGTAATTCAACTGTGTACCGGCTGAGAACAGCAGGCTTTCAGTCATTTATAGAATTTGGGTCAGTAGACCTTCCTGTCTTTAACTTTAGTTAGAAAATATGGTGCACCATAAACCAGTTTCATAAACAAATGAAATCACAAGATCGTACTGGCCTCTCCACGAGTTGCAAATGAGCAATTATAGAATTGTTGATAATTAATGGCTGCGTTAATGCAGCTGTGACAGTTAATAAGAAAAGCCCCCGTGGTTTGGTATCTTCTTCCAGTCACAATAGCTGAGAAGTCAGAAAATTAGACACCAGTAACGATTTCCCCAAGAGGTCGTTTAACAGAGTGTGACTTTCAAAATGTGTCCAAAGGCCAAAAGCAGCCACTGGAAATATCCCCTCGCAGCTGATAGTTTGGTACCAACATACATCCATGTGTCACAATGATTTATTGCGCGTTGGGATCTCGTACTAATAACACACACACACACACACACACACACACACACACACACACACACACACACACACACACACACACACACACACAGAACAAACTCAGTTGAGTTAGCTGTGTAAAACAGGGATGTCAAACTCATTTTTCAGAGGTTTAACTCCACACTGACTTCCTGCAAAAATCTCAATATAAGAAAAAGGAGGAACTTCAACAACACATCTCACGTTTTACTTCATGATAAAGACATGTGGCTCTATTTCATGAAGGAAATCTGTCTGCACGACTCTTTGGGGCTTAATTGTTAAAGGTATACCTGTCAAATTACAGAAAAGGTTTTAGTAGCTCACACCACAGACTGTACTGTAACTAAAAAGAAGGCAAAGTTATTGTTAATTCACAATAAGGTCCTATTTTATTAATTATTTTAGCATGAGCATATTGTAAAAAGACAGAAATTTCTATAGTAGATTGTCACAGTCTGACTGTGTTGCTAAAAAGGACTCAAGTGCAGACCAAAACTATGAAACGTGACGTGGATTAACAGAAAACAAGCAGTTTATTAAGGCTGGCAAAATAAATACAAACAAAGGGCATGGGTGAAACTAAATAATAACCTAAACTGGGTGAACTAAAACTAAAACATGAAAAAACCCGAAACATGGTGAACTGACATGGATACCTGAAGATGCGACGTGACGAGCAGACGACCTGACAAGGAATGACTGAAAACTAAACTAAAACTAAACACAGAACACAGGAACACAGGACTTCTTCAAAATAAAACAGGGAACATAATGAGATGCAGACATGAGAACATGAACTTGACAACACAAGACACACAAACATGAAACACATGAAGGGCAAGGGAGACTTAACAGGGGTTAAAAACACAAGGGGAAACTAATAAGCAAATGAACTTAGATAGCCTAATGAACTTAAACATACCATGAACATCAAAATAAACGAAAACTCAAACGCTGGGTCAAAAGACCCAGGATCGTGACATAGATAGTGAAAAAAACCCAGACTTTTCTGTCATTTAATGTTTGTCTATTACTTTGGTGTACTGTGAAGAATGTTGCAGAGGTATTTCTCATTAGGAAAAGCTGTAAACGTTATGAAAACACAGTTAGAATTCCAAAATGTGCGCCCTCCTTCATATTTTCCATGGAAGTCCAGTGGGCGAGATTGGAGTCACTAACCTGATTTTTAGGTTTAACACACCTGATTTGAAAACACTTGATTTAAAACCTTCAGCAGCAAGAGACTCGGAAGTACACGAAACTCCAAAAGCATGTGAAGGCAGCACATCAAGTTGCTAGGTTGGTATCTTAGCAACCCCAGACGCCTGCGGTCTGACTGGACAGTTTGACTGGACTTTTCTGGGGTTTTGAGACAGGTTTTGAGCTAGAACGATGGACGTTTCACTCGAGGCAAAAACCAAACCGCTGGCTACACTGTCAGCCTTCAGCTACGTCACACCGCGAAGAAATGAGCCCAAACAAATGTCCTACTTTAACAACGAAGCGAAGGTAACACTGGTTAGCTAACAGAACCTAGCCAGTTATATTTATTACTGAGTGTTATTTAGGATAACGCTCAGTTATAGTTATAGTTATAGTTTGTATCTAGTATAGATACAGTTATATTTTCAATTAACAATTAACAAAATCTCCAGTTAACGAAATTGGGAATATTAACGCGGGTTAATACATTAAATTGTACCTACTTAAAACTCCTTTCTTAATAAAGTTGCGTTGGTGCTTTTGAACTCCTTTTGAATTATAAACTATATAAAAACGGTTCACCACTCACCCTTTGTATATTTATACATGTATTATGTATTTGCTAGCACTCTTGCGTTCCCCTCTACTATTAACACCTACTTCTCATTGCCCAAAGTGACAAAAAAAAAGCATCTCCTTCCACAACAGGAAATACTTTGAATGCTGGACTCTTTCTTCTCCACATTTAGGTCTCAGATGTGTCCATGTATGACCGATTACACAACCATGTTGAGGGTTTTGATATGTGGCTCCCCCGGGATGACAGAAAACACTGGAAAGGAAGAGGACTTGACATAAATAAAGAGGTAATGGTCACGTAATGTAGTGCATACACCTCTTACGGATGCAGAAATACGGGGCATTTAACAAACATTAATTGCATTAAACAACTGCCGCAGACTCCAAGGACAAAAAATATGGAGTTAAAAATGAGAATAATAATTTAAAAATGTTTCATTTTTTTCTCATTAGAGCATGATGACAGTGTTCTATTTTTCTTCTTCTGTTTCCACTGAATGTAATTGTAAAAATATAGACCTACCAGAGCCAGAAGCACATACTGCCTGACCTTTCTGAAGTCAGAGGTTCCTGGTGTTAACAGAGCTATTGAAAAAGCCCACCCAGAGACACCTTAGTGCCCTCGATAATAATGAGCAGCATGTGTATTTCAGTTTTCCCAAAGACAACAGGGGACAGCTCATACAATTTTGGAGGGCAGCTTTCATTTCTGTCAGTGTGGGACGTAGCAATAAGAAAGAGACTAAATCGAATCTAATCAGAGGAGCAAACTACGGTAGTTTCATTAAGTGCAAAAATACCTTTACTTCAACCGTCTTACTGATCAGAACAGTAGCAGGTTTAGTTATCGACCTGAAGCTGTACACTTCAAAGCAACAGATTCACTGGTCTGGTTTTGGGGTTTAAACAGTTAACAGTTAGTTGTTGTTATAGCATTGTTGTCTAATGGACACACCCTAGATGTGATGTTTTTAATAGCAAAGAGCCACAATTTTACTTAATTTGCATCTTGTAATAAAAGGTGGAAATATAGCTGTATTATAGGAAATAGTTATATTGAGGTGATAAAGCTGTCCTGGTAGCAGCAGCTCAGAAATATGTTATACAAGGTGTTCAGCTGTATGTCCAATGAGTGGTGAAGTGTGTGGTCACTAACCACAGCTACAGTCATTTTTTTCAATGAATTCTGTCTTAACTGATGGAGAAATCCGTAAACTGTGTCTGCAGCAGCTGATGGAGGAATCCATTAGCTACATCTGTAACAGCTCTGGCGTGCGGATTCAAACAGCAACAGGAATGATGAATCCTTTCAGCAAGTAATACGGACACGTTCCAACAGCTAGCAGTTCAGTATTCATGCCACAGACACATTCCTTCTGTGCAATGCCTCCACATTTCTTTTTACCGCTCAAATTAATGTCTCTGTTCACCTGAAAATCAGGTACAGTTACACTGTGGTCCTTATGAAATTTAAGACACAAAACCAGCTATGTGTGTAACAATTAGCAAGAAAAAAAATCAACTTCAGCAGGAGATAATGTTGTTTAAAAAAAGGCTGCCTGGTGCCAGAAAAAAAATAACTAAATCTAAATGATCCAAATGATTCTGATGATCCTGGTTGTTTTATTTTTGGCTTAACCAATATTGAATGGATTTCAATGTTTGGTAGAAACTGTACAACCTTTTTCCCTCAGCTGTCTCTTTTGTTTAGTGCCAATTTAGCAAATGTCATTATGCAAAGAGACTAAAAAGTAAGAGCTTGGTAAAGCTTCCTCTTGCTAAACATAAGTATAGAAATAAAATATGCAATCCTATCAGTGATGGGGTTATATATATATATGTATATGTATATATATGTATATGTGTGTGTGTGACATTACCTCAATGTAACTTTGTCATATGAACATAATTGCTGTGGAAACCTCCTGCTTCATGTTTCCCTAAACTTCCTCTTTTTAAAATATGCAACTTTGTGGAAAGAGAAGTCCAACACATGCATCACAGCTAGCGCAGCTTTAACACTTCTTCCATGTGACCATGCTGCTCCCTTCCAGGAGAGGTCCAGAACTGTGCCGGTGCTGTCCTCGTCAGAGTATGGCCGTCGTCCTGCTCCCACACTCTTCACAGAGAGGCAGTATGCGCGTGTAGCCTGCATTAAATCTGAAATCTACATGAAAAATGGGATCTTATGGAGTGTGGAAGAAGGATACGGATCAGTGAGACCTTCTTAAAAGTCTGACGTATCAGTGCATGAAGGCGTTTTTTTCTCACTGTGGAAACTCTAATAATAAAAAATGTTGTGCTCTGTAGATTGTTTAGTAAAAGAATGCAAGTGTAAACATTTAACCCACTGACATAACTGTTGACTGTAGTAGCAAGACAGATTTTTATTCTTAATGACTAGAAAAGACCTTTATTTTCTACGAAAGTCCACCTACATTTTCTTCTTCAATCAGCATGAATATAATGTTTCAGTCGAGACTGAAGTGAATCATAACGTATTTCCCAGATTTAGTAGGTGAATTCTCTGTATGGCTCAAAGATTAGATTTTGTTTTCTGACTGCCTTCTTGTGTGATGTTTGTTTTTACACTCTGGGTGTCAGGAATAATGTGAATTTTTGTAATGGGATTTTGTATGGAGCAAATTTGAAAGGTTGAAGCCAGCGTTGGAGTAGCTGGCCAGTTTCTCTCAGGTACTGATCATTTGAACAACCCATTCTTTTTAAATTAGCTTCTACATCAGTGTACGCTGCACTCCCTGCATTTGATCTGTTTTTTTCTTACTGTTTTTTTTTAGTTCACCTCGCCTTACATAAATACATTTTTTTTACCTCACTAACCTCCTCGGTTCACTAAGTTCTCAGATTCTTTTTGTGTATAAATACTAAACCCACGCAACAGAGATCAGCCTCCTACACGATAAGATTTTTTTTTGAGTGCAGACAGCTCTCATTTGCTTCTGCCTTTGTACTGTGGCTGAAATAGAGCTCTTATTCTTAGAAACTTGACAAGATTTAAATGTATGTGGTGCTAGAACTGCAGTGATGTTAGGGAGCTGTTAGAGGTGTTGGTGTTTCAAGGTTACAGTGACAAGAAATACCCCGCCCCATAATATTTCCTGGTGTTAGTCCAATTTATGAAGTCCAAAGTCTATTAGCCATCTACAACAACTCTACCAGGCTCTTGTCCGTATTATGTCTTTTGTCCTGTCTGTCTCCCCCAACCTCAAACAGTCCATGGCTGCCCCTTTCTGAGCCTGATTCTGCTGCATGTTTCTTCCCGTTAAAAGGACGTTTTTCCTTCCCACTGTCACCAAGTGCTTGTTCATAGGGAGTGGTCTGATTGTTGGGGTTTTCACTATTATTTTAGGGTCTTAACCTGGCAATACAGGCTGATACAAGTGTTGTGATTTAATGCAGTATAAATACAATTAAATTGAAATGAATTAAAATGAACTTCATGCTTTCATCTGTTGACAGCCTTTATGGACATGCTCACTTGCTTTTCCAGCAGCACTCAGCACACCTGCCCACAGCACTTAGAGTACTACCGAATGGTTTTACTGTCCATGTTATTACTGTACATGATTGACCAGTCAACTCACCTGATCTGTACCTCACACTGTGGTGTATTATTAAACTACTACAAAAGGAAGACAGGAAACAGACGAGGTGAAGGCTATGATCAAGAACATTTTAGCTGTGCCATAAGCCATAAGAGCGCTGCATTGATCCTGGAATTAATGATAAACGAGCCTCAACCAAGCACTGAGTGTAGAAATATATATATTTTTCAGAAGTTGGTCATTTCTATATTGTAAAGCAGTTTTGATTTTCATCTATTGTGTATTGAATTTCTAAATCTCAGGAGCCATAAACCACAATGATATTTTCTAAAAGATTTAAAATCTTTGCAATCGTGAGCAATGAATATAGAGTATATGAACGGTTACCTTTTTATGAACCTGTATATATATAGTACATATATTTATAGCAAAAGATGCTCAAAATAAACATGAACAGATGTTCAAATAATCACTATCAAGCTTGTAATGACATTGAGATTAGCTGTTGGTTATCAGGGTTTTGACTCTTGGCTCTGTGCCATGTCAAAGAGGTAAAAAGTTCCTAATATATGTAAGTTGAAACCTTCTGTTTATGAGGGGCAGCCAATCAAGAGAAAGCTAGCTCAAAGGAAGGTGGATGGCAGAGTGAAATACTGAGCTTCACCATAGCTCTGAGCAGGTAAACACTCTAAGGGTTATTTTGATCTGTGATTCAAGCAGCGTAAGACTAAAGATACAGAACTGGAAATGAGCATCACAACTTTAAAGCTAATGAAACTAATGAGCTACTGACTCCAGTGAATACTTCGTGTGTTTACAGTGTGACAGATCTTTTATTGTGCTCTTCTGTTTAGAGCACTAAACTAAAGACAGACAAAGGACGTCAGTTTATATACAAATGTTTAATGACTAACAAAAGAATGGCAGTGGACATTTACACACATGCGGTTGGTTTGGTTCCAGATGGATTATAAAAAAGAAACCTCTACTTTTGAGTCCGCGCCTGAGTCCACCTGCTCGAGTGGGACACAAACGCGGCTCTGTAGTTATAAATACAAATCACAGGTTCTGGCAAACTAACCATCACGCTGGCATTTTGTTGGCAACAATAGCTCTAAATGACAATAAACTATTGTAACATCCATTTGCAATAAAATGGAACAAACCGGCTCACATTGCCAACCAAGCGTAGATAGGGAAAAAACAAAAAACCACAGCTCGGCAGGCGGCTCAGTTTGCTCGAGTGTAAGGCTCTGAAGCACAGCAACACTGGCATGGGTAATTAGCTCCACACCGCTACTATTGTACAGACGGGTGACTGCGGTCCTTGAGAGCTGCACTAATTTAGCAAACCTCCCTTTGAGTCAGGCACTCCTTTAGACAGTCAAGTGACCCCTCAGAGTGAAGTCCTTGTTACACTTGAGATGTGAAAACCATCTTAAGTGCAGCCTTGAAGGACTGCGGCGGTGCACCTTGGCTCCAGCTTACACTGTGCTGCTAAGGACAAAAGTGGTTCTTTACAATCATCTATCCGTCGTGCTGCTGGCTTCTGGTAATGGGTTTTACTTAACAGAGAATGACAAATCACTTCTACGGCCACTTTGTGTGCGCAATTGTGTCGTCAAGTCTATTTGTTCGGTTAGCGTGGCGTGCTCAAGGCATCACGGTCCCTTGTGACAGAGATCTGGTCATCTCTGTGTGAACAAAGTAGGTCTTCAGCTCTCCTTTACCCTTCACATTGATGATGCCGCGACATGAACACATGTACCCTAATTTTGTTAAGATTTCACGTGTCTCCTCTGTTACCTGCACAGAAGGATGAGATGTGATTAAAAAAAAATAAAAAATTCAATAAAATTTGGCAAGAAATACAAGAGTGCTTTGGAAGACATCCCACCTGTATTTTTCCCAGCAACCCAGTGGTTTCCATCCTACTGGCCACATTCACACTGTTTCCCCAGATGTCATACTGAGGCTTCTGGGCCCCAATTACTCCTGCAATCACTGGCCCATGGTTTATGCCTTACAAATAGACAAAGCAGTTAACATTTCAGAATGATTACACACCTTTATGTAAAGTGAAATCTGTGCCGTGTTCATGCTACGAGGACGAGCTCTCACCGATCCGCAGTCTGAAGTCATTAAAAGAGTGCTTGTTGATGACATCCAGCTTCCCAACGAGAGCAAATGCAAACTCCACCATTGTGCCAATGTGCATGTACTGTCTGTCGTGTTCCTGAGGGTAATGAAGAGAAAACAGTCACAGGGGACACTAGTGTCAGATTGTGACTGTTTATGTTTTTAAAGTGATAGTAGCTTGGTTTTACACTGGGCAGTAAACGCTTTGGAGATGAAGTTTACAGCAGCACAGCTGGATAGCAACAGAAACAGGTTGCTAAGCCGGTTACGGTTGGGCCATAATAAAATGTTAAATTTATAGTTTATTACACCTAGCCAGCATTTCCTACATGAAAATACTTCCAAATCTCAATGCTCTTACAAGATGTTCCCCTTATTTGTTGTCGCATAGCTTAACTGAGTAATATTTCTGCCTCGCAAGGGTTAAGGCTTTTAATTTAATTGTTTAATTTAATAACTACGCACATCCCTAGTATCTGGGGAATACTTGTCTCTGTAACACCACAAAAAGGGGTTAGGAGTAAGCTAGTTTCCCAAACTTGCTGCTTAATGAGTTAATGCTAAAATCCTCAAAACCTTTTCATGCCCAGATGTAAGGCAAAGCGTTTAAAGAAGATAAATCCTGGTTCTCTACACAGAACAAATGATCTAGCCAGGGCTGTGACTGATCTAAATTGCTCTCATTCCATTTTCATTTAAAATACTGGAACAAAAACACTTGATTCAAAACAAAGCTAATCCCCCCATGTTATTTACTGATGTCATGTACAGTATTGTGCGATCAAGTGGGGTTTTTTTTAGCTTTACATGCTTCTTTATCTGAAATCAGCAAGCTGGAAACATTAAAAAGTGACAAAGTTGGCAACAGCTGATACAATCAGCCGGCAGCAGTCCAGCAAATCAGCCATCAAAGAGACGCCTGCTTCTGTCTGCCCCTGTGTGAAATCAGCTACGCATTGTTATAAAAATTACCAAGGATTCTGAGTGCAGAGCGCTCTTATCCCTGCAGACTACATTATGTGCTCTGCTAGAAGATGCAGGTGCAGCAACAGTGACTGGGGGTTTGGGTGGCTGGTGGGGGCTTTGCAAATGTCAATTAAGCACATTTCCACCAATCAGGAAGGTTTTTTTTCTTTTAAACAAAGCACAGTGCTGCCACATTTCTGAACGATGATCTAATTTGCTTACACTGATGTATTCAAAGTGCAGTAATGAATCACTGGTGCTTGAATGATATGCAGATTGTCTGGAGCAGCAGTAAACACTGTGTGGCTCTTTGTGAATGCAGACGTGTGTAGAAACTTGCCTGTGCACAATCTGGTCCTGGCGTCACGTTGAGTCCAGTCGCAGCCATGTAGGTAGAACCGATGGTCTTAATCTTCTCCACTCCGCTGAATTTTGGCTTGGACAGCAGCTGCGGGCGCAGGAGGAAAAGAGCCCATTATATTACATCTACAAGAAGCAGGAAATAGCGGTGGCTTTCAGCCAAACGCTGGCATTTTCTTCTGCTTTCCCTGCTACTTTAGAGCATAATAACCAAGTGTGATTGCTTCTCAAAAAAAAGCAGCAGGGGAAGGTTACTTTTTTCTTTTTCGTTTTTTCCTTTTTCCATTGTGACTGAGACGGCAAGGATTATCAATATGAGAGGAGTTTACCTCATCAAAGTCTGCTATGATCTCGTTGAGAAGACGGAGACACTCCAGTCCCTCCTTATTGACATCAGACTCAGTATAAAACTCTTTGAAGTCTGGGATGGAGGCGAACATCACACACACCGACTCGTACGACTGATGATAAAGGTCCTGGTAACGAGCGAGAAGAAGATAACGGCTCTATGGGTTGTATTGATCTGGCACAGGTGAAGGAAATCTATGAGCTGAATAGCTCGTGCTGAACAATGACACCGACTCTTTAAATAAATACGAAGAAGCTTTAATCATGTCTGCGGGGGGACTCTGGGTGTTTGCAGGAGCAAAATAGTAACAGCGTTCATTACAAGACAGACAGAAGTAAGAGCAGAGCAACTGAGGTGAAGCACGGGAACGGAAAGTATGTTAAGCAAGTAGGCCACGTCTAATACAGCGTCTGTGGAAAGAGTGAAATAACAGAAATCAAAAGGGAATGTGTTTATTAAACTCCACTGGGAAAGAAAATGATTTGAACAATATGTGACAGATAAGGAATATCATTACAAAGGATATGTGTTAACAGCACATATAAAATATGCAGTTTTTATCATGTATTTTTCAGTCAGTACCACGATAGTCAAAAGAAGATTATTTCCATCTGCACTGATTTATGCTTGGTGGTGTGTGCTATTCTAGTAGATTATCATGAAGATGCCAACCACGAAACAGAGGAAACATTAGTGACGACAGATATGACCCTAATTAAGTCAAATATAGCATTAGGAGGTAATTTATTTTATTTTTGATTTTTTTTTTGATTTATTGATTAGCATTCAAATATCTCAGTGAATACAGAATAAAGATTACCACAAAGCAAGAAAGCGCGAGACAAGGGTAGACAAAGGTATTGGCTGAAGCATATGCTTATTACGCCAACCCTTTTAACAAAAGATCATTTAGCATGCAGCTCCTGTACACAGGGCTCGAAGCAAAGCTTAAAACAAAGCAAAAACAAACAAACAAACAAACAAACAAACAAACAAACAAAAACTTTCCACCTTAGATAAGTAACTACATCAAAGCAAAACAACCAAGAGTTCCAGTATTATTATTTTTGCTCTTTTCATTCTTGATTTATATATTTTTCTAATACTTTATTTTTAAACTTGTTTTTAAACAAGGAAAATGAACTCCACCTTTTTAAATCACTGTCATAACTATTCCACAAGTTAACTCCTCTAACAGAAACACATCTCTGCTTTATGTTTGTCCCAGGTGGAGGTGGGTTGCAAAGTGGCTTGCAGGTGCACAGCATTGGTGGGAAGACTATGACAGCGTAGACCTCATTCACAGAGGATTAGAGACCAACCACTGGTTGCTGGGAGAAAATATAACCTTCCTGACCAGTTGGCAAGTGGTTGCTGGCTGTCACAGGTTGAAATCGGTCACAATGTGGTGCTGCACTGAAAACCTCCTTGCGATGACTTCTGTTGCCAGCAGATTGCCATCGTCACCTCTAGCTTGTATGGAAGATGCCAACTTGTTTGCAAAAAAACTACTGAAACTTAAAAAAGTGGAATGCAAAATGGGAACAAGGAATGTTCACCTTCAGAGTAAAAGTTGCATCTTACTGCTGCAAGGTTTAGGTGAAGGGTTCCCATTTCCATATATTAGCCATGGCCAGTTTCACATAGCGACAGCCAGAAACCTTCCACAACTACCCACCAACCGACTGGGCAATACTTAGTTTTCCCTAGCAACAAGTGTTTCCCAAACAGTCACTGACTGGTCTCTAGGCCTGTGTGACGGGGGCCTATGTGAAATTTGCTCATTGGGTCTTTAGAAGGGTATCAGCTGTATCTATGGTGATGGGGCTGACATCAGGATCAACATATCTTCTGGGATAATGCCTGAGCTCGGCTTTGTGGCTGACTTGAACTACCTCTTTACACAATTAGTTTGATATTTTGTATTTTTCTGCATGGTATATATGAAATAAAAACAACTATATTAGCTTAAGCAAGAAGATTTAAAACAGCGGGAAACAGGTTCTTTTATAAGTACTAAATCTCATTTCAGTACTTAATATCTCTGGGAAGCCAGTGTTTTTTGGCCCAATTCAGTAATTTCCTGGGGAAACTGCTGATTTCAGAACACAACACTCACAATGTGCTATTCTTTACTCTTTTCTTTTCTTTTTTTTTTTGATTAAAGCCTTTCACCTCCTGAAAAAAAGGTCGGGAAAGTTGAAAAGGGAAAACAAATGACGCAGGGATGTTACTCGAGGTGAAAAGATGGGTGCATTAAATCTCACTCTCATTTATTGAGTCATAACTCAGTCGAGTCTAAGCACACAGTAATGTGTATCCTAATTTTAGGTTCACTGCTGGTTATTGTAATTAAATGTCCATAAATCTGCTAAAAAACTGCGGAAGGCTTTACCTTCTATAGTAGTAGTGCTAAAAATGGGTACACTTGAACAGGAATGCATAACAATACAACACTCTACCTCATTTTTCCAGTTTCGTCCCAGGAAGTGTTCGGCCACGTGAGCTGGTAGGACGTTCTCCAGCAGAACCCGGTTGAGGTTCTCCATGGTTTCGATCTCCTCACACTCCCTCTTGAACTTATCCCTCCACAGGAAGTCTAACCTACAGTAATATTCATTCTGTTACAGGAGGACACAGAGTAAAGAGACACCAGCGTCATTCACACCCAGCACTCTCTCAGTAGAAACTTGAACCAAAAACAGGGGAAAAAAACAACTAATACACAGAGAAGAAAGCGAATTTTAAATTAGAGTTAATTGCAAATATTCATTTTTTTATAACACAAATCTAATCACAGACAGGATGCTGTAAAAACATCTTCCATATATTCGTCCATGATATGGGAGCATTTCTCAGCGACCGGCTGCCCGTATCCCATTCTAATCATCGCCACTGAACGGAAACTTCATAGGCTATCTCGAGCAACCTAACCGACTGAAACTAAAGGGCATGCTTGGTATTCATAGAAAATTAAAGCTCCAATAATACAACAATGAAACAATGCGTGAAGCTCCGCTATGATGGCTCAAGGAAATCGAGAACAGACAGGGCTGTTTTGCATAAAAGATAGCCACTGCTTTTTTTGTTTTTTCTGCTCTTTGCTTATTCATGCTTGAGGTAGTTTTGAACCATCTAAATATGTCAGGAAGATTCATATAGGGAGGTCAAAACATCCCAGGAGTGTGTGTGTGTGTGCATCAGGCAGCATCCCCTGAACGCACCATCATTATGCTCTCATGTATGTGAACGCTGCAGGCTTCTTGTGGGCTGGCCCCTACGGTGTGTGTTTGCGTGTGCGTGGGAGCATTTTTAGTGTCCTTCGAGATGTACTTCATGTGTGTGGTTCGTAGTCTGGATGATGTATGTGTGCACTAAATAAGTTTCCCCTGAGATTAAAGTATGGTGCCTATTTAGAAGACTAACAGTGAGGGCCTATACAGCTCTGCGCTGAGATCTTGCGCTATAGTGTTGATAGCCTGAGGCTGAAATGCAAATACAGAGGAGCTTCTTGCCCTCTGAGGACAGCAAGTCTGAACCACTTGTCACGGCGAGTGAGAAGAGCCGTGTGAAAAAAGGAAAAAGAGAAGAACTGTGACACCACTTGTTCGTGCGCATGTATATATGCGCCTATGCACGGTATGAGTATGTGCAGTTTTGTGGCACAATAAATTCCAGTACCTCTTTTAGGCTGAAAAAGTAGGCCGGAAGAAGTAGAGCTCATATCAGATGCTGTTTAGAAACCAGCTAAAAAGCCTGTAAATGAGTTTTGCTCCATTGCGCAGCTGTTCTTCAGGGATGAATTACAGATGCCTTGTTTACGGTAACCTGCTTTCCCCTCTCTTTGACTAAATGCCTGGGAAAAGCCTCATTAGAGCTAAAAAGATGAAGAATTTGTAAGGCAAATTTCTTAATAGCAGCCTAAAGCATATACAGCCAACTCCAGTGGAAAATGTGGGCAATACCACTCGAAAGACCTTTTGACCTGTTTTAGAAATGATATTTCTCAATAACCCAAAAGCATTGTTAGAAAAAAATAAACCCAATTACCTCATGATCTGTACGTGACAAAGAGTTTCACTCAGCAAAGTTGTGTTTCCATAACAAAGTCCCCCCTCTTTTCTGCTGAGAGTGACCCAGAATGAGAACAACACAGGGAGCTAGTTTGGACCAACTGTGCCTCTCAGAGGAGCCCCAGTTTGGGTACTAAAGCTCTTGTGGCTGTCCTTCTGTCCCGAACATCAGCTTTGAGGTCAGAGATGATGGATGGTATACCTCACAAAAAAAAAAGATAAAACACAAACACCCAATGTGTGTCAGATGAGTTTGGGTCTTATGAAGTGAGGATGGTGGGCACAGAGGAGATGGAGGCAGTGGGCCAAACTGGCAGATCTAATGCTCCAAAGATTTTTTTGATCTTTCTTTATAATGAGCCAAGTCCTCCAACACTGTTTAACTGTCTTTCATCTGTTCCAGAATAATTTCTACAAAGTCATAAAAGTCGTTCCAGATCAACCGGGGCTAAATTTCCCAAAAACATCTCTGCTCCACTGAGTCAGTCGCTGATTCTGCGATTGTGCTGAATGACCTGAAAAGAATCGTAGCGTTCAAAGGGAAAAAATTACACGAGGCCACTTTGAGGAAGCTGCTCACCTGCCTGGCTAAGACCAGTAGCGTAATGAAGAAGATGAACAGAGATACAGAACCCATGGTCTTTAGATCCTTCAGGACTCCCGGTCTGTAAGGAGAGGAAAATGCTATAACAACATTCAGCATTTTATTCTGAAAATTCAAAAGCTTAATGCTCTCACACACAAACTGTGGTTTACGTTGATTCCATCACACATACACTCCATCCTACTGCTGGAACCAGCTACTGGTAAACCAGGTTTGTGCATGAATCCACATGAAAGCCCATAAAATGCAATTTTTCCTCCTGCTTCAGTAACATTTGGTAAAAGTATGGATACCAACTGTTATTTTAGAAATCACTGAGCCCCTTTTAAACTAAGGCCATAAATAAATAAGTTTTAACATATATACATAAACAGTATATTGCCAAATGTATTAAGTTATCTGCTTTCATATGAACTTGAATGACATCCCATTCTTCATTCATAGTTTAAGATGATGTCAGCCCACCCTTGTAGCTATAATGGTTTCCACTCTTTTCGGAATGCTTTCCTAAAGGTTTTAGGAGTGTGTTTATGGGATTTTTTGACCACTTCCTGAAGTGCATTTGTGAGGTCGGACGCTGATATTGGACCTTGGTCCTGGCTCAAAGACTCTGCTCTAATTGTAACCAAAGATTATTCTGTCAGGTTGAGGTCAGGGCTCTGTGCAGGCCGGTCAAGTACATCCACAACAAACTCGCTCATCCCTGTTGTGTTGTAACAGGAAGCGGCCAGCTCCAAACCGTTTCAAGAGTTTCTTTCATAGAACTAAGAGTCCCAGTCCAACTCCTGTAAAACAAACCCCCACCATAATCCCTTTTCCAGCAAACTTTACGCTTTATGCTGTTTTCCTGGCAACCGCCAAACCCACTGGATGTCCAGATGAAAAAGTGTGATTCGTCAATCTGGAGAACATGTCTTTACTGCTCTAGAGCCCCGTGGCAGTGTGCTTTACACCACTGCATCCGACACTTTGCATTGCACTTGGAGATGTAAGGCTTGGATGCAGCTGCTCGGCCATGGAAGCCTATTCCTTGAAACTCTCTATGCACTGTTCTTGATCAAATCTGAAGCCCATTTGGAGGTCTGTAGCAATTGACTCTGCAGAAAGTTGGGGACTTCTCTGGACTATGCACCTCAGCATCTATTGACCCGAATCTGATTTTACGTGGCATATCACTTCATAGCTGAGTTACTGTTGTTCCCACTCACTTCCACTTTGTTATAATCCCACTAACAGTTGACTGTGGAATACTTAGTAGTGCGGAAATTTCACAACTGCTTAGGTGGCAACCTATCAATGTACCACACTGGCAACACATTCTTTCACAGATGTTTCCAGGAGCAGTTTTTTTTTCTTGATTTTATATAATTGTGGCCATAGAAGTGATTTAGATGGGTGGTGAGTGAATACCTTTGGCAATATTGGCCTAGACACAGGGTTTGTGACATTGCTTCATCTGTGTCTATGATACAACATGCATCTGTATGTTAATGTTCCTCACAGCTTCATTCAAACGTACCTACAGCAGAGACAGAGAGAGAGAAAACACTTGTCGCACTTGTGGAAATGAGTATTCTCAGCATCAGCTCTAGTTACGTGTAACCACACTTTTCAGCGTGTAGTTTTCTCTGCTATTGTCACTAAGTAAAGTGGCAAAGTGAGTGTGTTTGTGTGTCGCTGGGTGCTAAGGTGCTGCTGCAGCTGCCTAGTTGTTAGATGAATGTGCAAATCTTACTGGAAATAATAAAAGCTGATCAGAGATTTGCAGATCTTTCACAGAAAAGTGCACAGGGTGCTCACAGGGTGCTTAAGTCACGAAGCTGACACATTCAGATGCTGTCAAGGACTGTATGTCTGAGAGAGGACTGACTGACTGACTGCTAGGTTTGGCCTTTTCTTTGTAACTGTTTGCTGTACGGCTTCTCTCACATCGATGTGGAGGGATTTTAGTCCACTCTTCTTTACAGTGTTGCTTCATTTCATTAAAATCTGCAGGCATTCGTTTATGCACAGCTCTTTTAAGATCTTACTATTTACTACTTCAGTCAGGTTGAGGTCTGGACTGACTGGGCCATCGCAGCACTGTGATTCTTTTCTTTTTGCTGCTTGTCTTAAGATAATTGTCCTGCGTCACTCAGTTTGGGCTAAGCTTCAGCTGTCAGTAAGATGGTCTTACCTTTGTCTCTAGAATACTTGATATTACTTGAGTTGATGAGCTTTTTGTTTTAGTTAAGAAACAGTAATTCGATTGAGTTTTATTTTTTTAAGACTGTCTAGTTTTGAAGAAACAGAAAAGAATTTGGGAAACAATTAGCCCCCAAAAAATCAGTGTCCACAGTTTTTATAAAATGGCATAACTATGAACAAGCACTGCTAGATTCTTCTCTTTTGTATCTATTCATTTTTTGAAAACTTCCCTTATTATCCCATTTGAACCTTGTGTAAATTTTCACCAGTAGATTGTGGTCAGCCTAATTCTGGTTTTACTGCCCCTCCTAATTTAAGTTCATAATCCTAGTAATGGTAGATGCTAAAGGACAAACACATTTTAGTTAGCCAAAAGAGAGAAAAAACATTAAGGTTAGACTGAAACCCATAGCAGTCATGGCTATGGGGTTCAGAAAACAGATGAGGTCAATTAAACATTATGCAGTGTTTTATATTTGGACCCCTGGCTGTGGTTCATCTGTAGTAAGTGTACTCAGACAGCAAAGTGACTCTTGACCTCTAAGTTTTTCCCTATTGAGTCAGCTGTTTACCTCAGCTGTCAGTGTTGGGTGAGAAACATCCACTTTTTATATTCTGGAGGAAGCTGTAAAACTTTGTGAAGGGACTCTGAAATGAACGAGTTGATGAGTCAGTGAAGCTCACTTTTGACTGAGTTGTTGAGGATATCTTTTCTATTCATAACTTCTGCTGTTTTTGCTTTTGTTAGCTGCTGTTAGCCTCTCTTAGCTGCTGTTAGGCACTGATCTAGCCAGCATTAACTTACATTTAACTTAAATAAGTCTGTGGGACACTGTTGGACTCTGATGCTTCGTGAATAAACTCTCATATGATGTAAGAATGTAAGCAGACAGTTTATCAGAGGGAAAGTGTGATTTAAGGGACTTTCAAGTCCAACATTAGCTGGCAAAATCTTGTCTGAAAAGCAGTGTTTGCTATCTAGCCAGCTCATTGTCAACTGTCCAGAGATATGAGGGTCACACGTCTAATCTGTCTCTCGCCCTAAAACAGCTGGGATAGGCTCCACCCTCCTGCGACCCTGACAAGGGTAAGCAGTAGAGAATGGATGGATAGAAGGATGCATGGATGTCTAATCTGTTGAAAATAGGTAACTGTGACAACTTGAGGAATAAATGAGCATGTTTATGCAAATGCTCATGTGTTAGAGCCTTGACTTTGGTTCAGGAGGTCAGGCTTGAGGTTAGGAACAAGATGACATTTTATCAATACTGCTTGTCTCTTTCTTTTACATTTTCCGTTTTTTGGTAAAGGGAAACCTTTCTCCGATGATAAAATACAGGTATAATATTTCATGTCTGCAGTTTAAAAGGGCAGGGATGAATTGAAATGTGCCTCCACAGCATGTCAAGGCCTAAAACTTCCCTTCTCCTCCCCTCTCTTCTCCTAGCGTACTTTGTATGTGGCTGGTGTGTAGTCATATATTTAAAATCTATTTGGTCAGAAGGGAGATATCCTTCCTGGCCATTGTATTTAAAAACGGCAGAAAGCCTGCACCCACTCCTCTATATTTTTAATACATGAACTATAAATTTATCAACTTACTTCAATGATTAGTAGCTGTAGCTTCTAGCTCAACAGACTGTGGATATGTAATCCTGTGCCTGTTATAACACAGACAATACACCTAAAGTTCTCCTTCAAGATACTAAAGTGGAAATTATTATTTGTCAGCCCTGGTCTGTGTCTTTTTTGTTTTTCCACTTCATTGCTATTCTTATTTACTTGCCTCCGTGCTCTGGCAAAAGCAGTATTGTCTTCATGCTAATAACAGCTGAGGTGAAGAAGACAAACAAAAGGAGAAATATGAGCTTGAGAAAAATATTTTTCTTTCCGCAGTCTCTCTAGGTGCCCTGGAAACTTTTTGCATAATGGGATTTTGTCAGCAGTGAGACTCTAGCTGTCAGTCAAAAGTGAATTGAGCTCCATCAACACAAACTGCTGCCATTCATCATCCCCATCTCCGGGGGTTACACTTGATCGACAGTCACATGGGATATCGCTGCCTCAGCATCAGTCTTCCCCCGTGGTCCAGTCTCATTAGTCATTTTAATAAGCTCTTTTCTACTGATGTGAGCAGGCTGCAGGGTCAGCGTGATGGAGGGTTTCAAACAGATAATATTAACCTAAAGTTGGCCTAAGAATGAATTCATCATTTCCTAAATAATGAAGCAGAAAGGATGTGTGGAGGAAGAAGGGAGAACGAGTGCATGCAGGTACCTGTCTGGTTTATCTGTGCGGTATAAGGCTTTGTTAAATCCATCCAGTAGAGTTGCATGTGTCTGCAGGATGATGATGTTGTAGATTACCACGGCGACCAGCATCACCACCATCTTCAGCTCGTAGTTGATCCTCAAGAACACGGAGCATGACACCAAGCCGAGTATACAGCAGTAGATAAAGTACTGAAAGAGAGTAAAGGAACATCAACAACAGATGACCCAATATGGCATGTGCTGTGGTGTGTGACTGATAAGTTATATTGCATACTTTGATAAAAATGTGGGATATTTTTAGTTTTGTGAGGCCTAAATGCTGCCTTAGAGGGAGCACAGCTAAAACAGCTCGTTTCTGATAGACAATGAACTGAGGGGCTGCACCAAGGCTCACCTGTTCTACTAGAGTCCAAGAAAAGATACAGAGCTGGACACGAACACAACACAACACAACACAACACAACACAACACAGAGACACAGATGTCTCATTTTGCTTGTTTAGATGTCATTTTAGATGGCCGCAGTACTTTCTCTGCAGGTCATGTTGCTGACCTCTCACTGCTGTACTTACTGGCAGGTAAAACTTGTTTTTGCCTGTGTTGTCCACCATGTAGTCCAGCTGGCTGTTATTGGTTAGATTCACAGTTGGCAGGATGTCATCCACAGGTCCTCCAGGATCCTCCACAAAAAACTAACAAAACCAAAAGAGATCCAAGCAGAATACACAGAAAATAAAACATGACAGGCGTTGACATTTCTTCAATGTCAATGTCAATACAAATCCATATAAAAATATCAATCAACAAATACATCAATTTTTTTCTAAATTATTTTCTGTCAGTCACATCACATGGGTCTCTAGCCTTTCTAAAGCTCTTTCCAAGGTTTTCTTTGGTCACTGGCTGCTTTTTCACTCCAGTCCAGTCCGGTGCCAGACCATTTTCAGAGGGATGTGTTTGAGCACTTAACACTGACCAGTGAATCACTCAAGCATAAAAACGTGCCAAACTCAAGAAATGAAGCTCTATTTTCTCTACACATAACAGACAACTGAGCAAAGAACCAATTTAATTTGTATCTTCAGGCACTATGTTTTTAGCAGCCTGTCACAAAAACACATAATTTGTTCCCATTACTTTAGCTGACTCTATGAATATGGCAATGCCAAAGGTTACACACATTTTGACAGGAATAAAATAGCATTTTACCACGAAAAAGGTGATTCCCAAAGAGCTACTGATAACAACTTTGATTGCAATTTGAAGCTATTCATTTTTAAAGAAACTCTCTTATCATGAGAAATAGAACCAAGCCCACAAACCTGATTATGATTATAAATGGATTAGATTACTGTAACTTGAAGTAAGCTACATTTTTAACCAAAGATCTGTGTAATACTTTGCTATGGTATGACACCTGCATACCTCAACATCATGCACGAATTGAGTCCAGAGATGCACAAAAATAAGACTATTAGTTTATGACAGTTCCTTTGGAAAATAAAGGCAAAGCCTCCAGTTTCATAAGTATATGTGAACATATCTGATGTATGAGCATCACATTCTGAAACATCTCCATTCTTCGTTATAGGCGTGAATCTGGATCAGTTCCAAGAGTTAATCTCTAATTCAGTGAAACATTGTAGCCTTGGGAGTGAATTTCCTGTTTCCATCATTGAACAGAAGTCATTCTAAGAGAAACATTTAAAGCTTTTGAAATATTCTTTTACACTTTGGCAGCAAAATTCTTTAAAGATTTCACCTTTATCGTTATTGTATAACATACATGTGTAATGCGCATATTCTGTGACACATTTCACGCCTGTTTCCTGCTGCATGCCAAATGATGCTGTTCACACTGACAGCGTGTCTATTTAACATTTGAAAGAAATCCCCCATTTAATCACCATAAGCAGGGACTCTCATGCTTGACCTGGACAACATATTGTATGGAAAACCACAACGCTAAAAAAAATACAACCATCGCTTTTGGGAGAAAAACCTCAGCAGTGGTACAATTGACCTCCACAGCTGCTGTGGTGTAATCAAGTGGGTAAAAATAGAATAGAAACAGTAAATAATGAATGTGTATTTTTGATCTTGTGTATTTCTTCTACAATTTTCAAAGGAACAGCAGCTGACTGACACAGGCTGAATGCACTAACTAAAGGGAAATTCCTGAAATAGTCCAGTTTTGTGTGGAACAGTACAAACCCAGATTTTAATGACGGTCCCTTTTTTTTTGCAGAAAGTGTGCACCAGTGATATAAAACAGCAAGTTTTTTGTGTGTGCCACGGGAACTGTACTCTTGCTCTCTAATTACTCATATTGCCTGCAGCTACATGACATTTAGCTGCCAGGAGTTGAAGGTTTCAGGTGTAATTTGGGGGAGAAAAAGCTATTCTTCACAGACTTTGTTTTATGTTATTTTTATTTCTTTGTGCATTACTCCTGTGTGGGTTGTTTTGGGCCATCGTAACAGTGTGAAAGGCTCACGTGTATATATATATTTGTGTACTCACATTTTAATGTTTGTGTACAGTGATGTGAAAAAGTCTTGCGAAACCCCAGTTTCTTAATGTTTTGCTAGGAAACTTTATTGAGACATGTGCAAACATACATGGAAATGAAGCTCATGGGTAAGTTCAATAAGGAAGATCTGTGATCAGTCATCTGCCTGCTTTCATTGGTCTTCGGCTGCTTTTCTGTTGACACTATGTACCGCGTTCCCACGCTGTCAATCTAAATAATGACATCATTACTCTATTCCAATCATCTTCTCGCCTGCCTACTTTGAGCCTATCAGCCTCCACTTTGTGTTCAGACTTTCTTTCTCTGAGACTTTCTTCACCACCACTAGTGTCTAGACTCTGGGAGGTCCTGTCCTAAATCCTATCACCGTTGGGATTCTGTTCTAACATGATGGGTTGGAGTCTAATTACTAAATACATTCATTTCTATCTCAATACATCATGTCAAATTCTTCCAAGTGATCTCTCTGTTATTGAAATACAGGTTATAGTTTAGACAAGTCTAACAAGCTTATTGACATGAGTTGTGGATCAGGACCCTGAATGCAGACTTAGCATAGGCAGGTGAGATGGAAATTAAAGCATACCTTTATTGAATGGCAGCTGAAACAGTCTAAAAATAAAGGGTAACAAATTTAGGGGAAGAAAGGAGAGCAGGAACAGAACTAACTGAAAATGCTTAAGAAGGGAAAACCAAACTATAAGTGACTGAAAATATTACAAGTGTAAATAACAGGATCTAAGGCAGACTGGACACACCCTGCGAGGGGTAAAGAGATTTACTGATAAAAGAGAAAGGCCTGATTGGGCTCATATGCACACACAGTAGGGAATAATGGGAACTAGAGGCAGCTGTAGGGAACACACAGGTGCAGACAAATGGGGGAAACAAGACTCGGGGAAAGAAAACTGAACAGCCACATGAGACAGAGAGTACCAAAATAACACAGGAAATGACCAAACATGAGAACACCTAACACAGACGGAGACTTAACAATAAGACAGGGAAAACACGAGGACATACAAGGACTGGACTGAAAGGGAGTGAAAAAGCATCCAGTGTTCAAAGAAAAATGTCAAAGATTTACAATAAAGTCTTGCTCCTTGGAAGGAAACCTCAGAGAGTGCCAACCTCTGCCACGCTCTGGGCAGTATAGTGCTGCCTTTTGTGCATACTCATTTTGTGTTCGTTGTCCCTTCTAAGCATATTTTAAGACATTTGTAGTGCAGTAAAAACACATTTTTGGGTCAACTTGAAAGAATGGCTGGTGTGACATGTAAAAGTGAGGTCAGAGGTCAAACGTGACATGATATTTGGATGCAGACTTTAATGCATTGCTTCAATGTAATAATTCCCATACATGAGTATCGTATCCTAAATGTTGCCAACACAAACAAAGGCAGAAGAGTTTTAATCACAGTTTTAAAAATTAAAGGCATTTTATCAAAGTTTGGCCTTATTTGACCTTGAAGACGAGGTCAAAGGTTCAAAGTGATGTGATATTTAGAATCCCCACATATTCACATTCCCTATATGCCCATATGTTGTCAATACAAACAATGGCAGTAAGAAACATAGTTTTAAATAGCTCTGTATCGTATTATTATCACTCTGACCTTCGGATCAATCTATTGACCTTGAAGAAGAGGTTAGTGATCAAATGTGACATGATATTTAAGATACCATATTGTAAGATACTTTAGATATGTTGATCAATTGTTCAATTTTCAACCACTAAATCATTAAGTTGACCTTGAAGACCTTGGTGGGGGATGACTTTGGGTTGGCTTATGTTTATGTTACGCACGATTGTCTTTCAGGAATGACCATTAAGGTTCAGTTTATGCTCTGTGGGCACCATTTCCCTCTTCGAAACAATCTGGGTATTCATAGAATCCATTATGTCGACCACATGATCAGGTTTACCAGTTTCCTTAAAACACCTTTCCACAGGAAGGGCATTAACCTTTTCTAAGTCATCATTTCAAAACCTCTGATTGCTCTTAGAGAAGTATTCCTGTTTCTCCCACTTATAACTTCCATTGATCTACTTGCCTTTTAAGGTGCAACGACATTTTTCTGACCTTTGATTTTGAGACAAGACTTGTATCTGGATTACTGAAGAAAATTCAATGTAGTTATAAAGTTCCCCAAAAGCTTCATTTATAAAAACACACACTGGTAAACGTCAGTTGTAGCAAGTGGTTAAAATTATTGTTACTATTAAGAAGGTTTGATTGCAACCCTGTGGCAACTGTTTTTCTGCTGTTCTGTCTGCAGCACTGATTTATTTCAACTTGACACAAAAAACAACATAAAAATGTTAACCTCTGACCTCAAGGTCAGGAAATCTTGTAAATGCGATAACTTGAGAACGAGGCGACATAGGAGTTTCAAACTAGGTACATCTACTAGGAGGCTGAGTTGAAGTCACCGGTATTTTCCTTGACTTGTGAGATTAACGGGCTTCGTCTTTGCCTGTTTTTGTTTTGTTGTTTTTGTTTGTGCTGCGTCACATTTCTGTGATAAATAAGTGGCTGCTGCCTTAAAAAACAAAGAAATGCTTGACAGGGGCTGAGGCAGTAACTTGGGGGGGCTTAGCATGTTGTCTTGCACTTCGTCTGCTGGCTCCACGGGAGAACCTAAAGAAACTATTTTAGTAACGGAGATGATTTCTTCTTTTGTCACAAGGATACTGAAATGTGAACGAGATGACAAAAACTTTGTGTACATAATACCGATTTCATGTAACATTTGGCATTAATCATCGTTATAAGCTATGTTTTTCTTTTTTTAAATGTATTATTGTTATTTTCCTCTAATGAAATGCCTTTTTTTTTCTTTTCTATTTTTTGAAAATTCAAAATTCACCAAATGGCCAAAGTGTAAAATACTGATATACATTGTAGATAAAGAAAAATACGAGAGCAAATAATGAACACGGAGGCGATCGGAAGCGCTCACAGTTGGCAGTTAAGTTGATGCTGAATTTAACTTAGCAATTATCTATGCATTCTTTTGATCTGGAGAAACGGAAAGTCCTGAAAAGCCTCGCACGCTCTAGGATGGTTGAGAGAGGGAGAGAGAGAGAGACTGTACGTATTGAACAGAAATATTTTTTATTTTATTTATTCTATTTTATAAAAGGTATATACTGATTTTTATTAGTTGGGGCAAGTAAAGTCTCATGACTGTCATCGTCTCAGTCCCCGGTTTAGTCACAACGCTACAACAAGCTCCGCTTTGCAGAACACAGCAGGTTATGGATTATATCTTCACCTTGTACCGAGAGCTGGGAGTCCACTGCTCCGTCTGAACCGCTGACCGGAGGGTGAGGAGGAAGATTGTAGCAGCAGTGGACTCCTTGCATCTCTTGTCAGTCTTGCACATAAACAACGCCCACACACACACACACACACACACACACACACACACACACACACACACACACACACACACACACACACACACACTATCCATTTCCCACTGATGGATGTGTCTGCTTCCATTTGCACACTTTACCAATGTAACCAATTGTGAGAATAAACAGCATTATAAAAAAAAAAGTTAAAGTTTAAGCCAGCATTGGTGCCGTCTATTCAAACCAAATCATATAAATCATCAGAAATATCCGCTGTGCTACTGCAGCTTTTATCAGAAAATGCACGGCACAGTTATCTGACGCTTCAGCAGCACTTCCAAGAACCAGCAGTCAAACCACATTCACAACATTTAAAACTGGCTTCTCACCATGTTAAAGACAGCCATGACCAGCACGAGAGCAGTGGTCGTCATGGTGAGGACCAATCGCAGCCAGGGGTTATTGGTGACGATGATGCGAGAAGAAGTCGGAAACCATGTAAGAGAGCAGAAGGACCCCTTCCTTCCCTGCTGTGGATACAAAGAAACAGAGGGAATGACATGAAGGTGAGGAAACAGGGAGTGGGAGTGCTAAAGAGAAACACTGCTTTCCTCTGGGGATTAATTAAAAATGATACTGTAAGCTGGAAAACAGTATATTTAAAACATCACATTTATTTTATTTATATACAGTCCAGGGTAGATGATTCCTAAGGCATAAAGATATAGCTACAGCAAGTACATGGCACAAGTTCAAGAAGGTCATTCATTCCCATGTGGTGTCTTGTGATATAGGAATTCAAAGAAAACAGAAAGATCTCTGAACTGGAAAAGTTGCATGCTACACATCCATCTGTTGTTAATATGAAGGTAATGCTGGCAGCAGGACCATCTTTGGACTCTCTTTTACTTAGAAGGCTGAGCAGTGTATTAAATTTGCATATGTGGTAGAATGTAATATACAGTAGAGCAGTGGTCCCCAACCTTTTTTGCGCCACGGACCGGTTTATGTCCGACAGTATTTTCAAGGACCGGTCTTTAAGGTGTCGTGAATAAATATAACAAAATAAAACCAGTACCGGTACCTCAAAAAAAAAAAAGATTTATTCATAACACACTGGAAACCGAGTTAACGATAAAAACGATAAAAAATCACGATGAAACCCTGAAAACCATAAATTTCACGGCCAAGCCCCAACTATCGCGGCTCGGTACCAAATTACTCACGGACCAGTACTGGTCCAAGGCCCAGGGGTTGGGTACCACTGCAGTAGAGTACAGTAATACTGTAATATACGGTAATATGCAATGTAAATATATTATGAGACAAGTAAACAGGAGGCAAGACTCACAGACATCTTAATGCATGCAAAAAACAACTAAATGGTATTAATAATGAGTTTTACCAGTGACCTGAGCTAAATGATAAACAGCAATAGATCCAGACATATGGGATTTGATTTTATAGTCAGAACTTATTGGTCAATTCAGTTCTATCTGTATAGCACCATATCACAACAACGGTCACCTCAAGGTGCATAATACTGTCTGGTAAAGACATTACAATAATACAGAGAAATCCCAACCATCAGACAAACACAAGAGCAAGAACTTGGCAACAGTGGAAAGAAAAACTCCCTTTAAACAATAAGAAACCTCTGGCACAAGCAGGCTCAGGCAGACGCACACATCTACCACGAACAGTTGGGGATGGGGGAGATGTGTATCTGGAGATGTGTTATGATTCCTCTGATAAAGGCTCCCTTTGCCAGATCCCTCACTGAGGCCAGTGTTGCCTTCACACATACTCATTCATGCTGTTCTAACACTATCACCTTCTGGGTTGGTGCATTTCAAACTGTGGCAGTTTTGGAACAGATGTGTGTAAATTAGAGGCCGATTGGACACCAGCCTGTTCCAATCACCGGCTTATTGATCAGTTCATGTCTAATAATAAGTTTAGATGCAGTAAAGGCCTTTGAAAGACTTCTATCCATTCTGCTCTGGCACACAGTACATTAGAGGGTTATGCAAGCAGAGCCTGGAGTGCCCACTAATGACCAACTGTCATCCCCATGTACATACACAGGGAATAATGCTGCCATTGGCTACGTTGGGCTTGCTTTTACATGCAACGAAAGCTCTACTAAGGCTTCGTTTTCAAATGGCAACCCCAAACCTGATTCGTAACAAGAGCAGAAAACCAATCAGTCAGTTTATTTCTTTAGAACAAGCAGAAACTAGCATTAATAAAAGGATAAGCTACAAAAAGAGAGAGGTCTAGCTTTTCCCTGGCTACAGTTTTATTAAATAGTTAAGAGGATTAATAATGATCCTTAATCAGCGTGGCTAGATATGGAATTATTTAACCCAGGTAGGATACTATTAAGTCTATTCTTTGCCCTATAGACCCAAGAAAAATCAAGACTGATGTGGATAATAACATAATAATTTGAACTTCTCAACAAGCCTGGCAGGGAAAAAAGAAAGCTACGGGGCCACTCAAGAACATTGTCCTCCCTGGCTGCCATACAGAGTAACATTGATTTCTCTGACGCCTGTTCAGATGGAGGATTCAATACCAGGAGGAGGGAGGGGGGTTTTGACAATGGGGCATCTGTTTGACAAAGCAGTGATGCTTATACTAGAATAAATCCAACACAATTATGGTCTCATCTTAAGAAAAAAAACAACAACTTTTCAGGTCTTTTCAAATTGTAGCTTTTGTCAGAGAAACATTATTTTGTGCTTTTTCTGCGCTCAATTTAACCACACTACTATAGCTCCGTGTCCTCGGGACACTTTCAGCATATATCAAATGATACATTTAAGCTGACAAATAAAAGAAATTTGGCAATTTACCTCAGGCAGATATATGATCTAAAGTAAGTTATATAAGTGTACATTAGCTTGCCGGCTAGTTTCTGATTTGTCACCCTTCCGGACGGTATGTTCACACATGCTTTGTTTTGTGTCCTTGTATTTTGCGACACTACAGCAGTGACAAACAAACAAACAAAAAACACCTACTCTGGCTGAAATGGTGAGCTAAGCTCATCTGACTTGAAAAGACATTTTCCAAGAAATGTGTTTGATCACAATAACCGTGTAATGCACTCTTTCACAGATGAATGGAACATGTCCTTTAGCTATTATATGCCCCATTAATAATGACTTACACAAACCCAACCGTGCACACGGAACCAAAGCACACAGAGCATGCAAGGTTTCTCATTAGTCACACGCGTGACCACTGCAGCTTTAACTGGGAACATATTGACTGTTAAAATCATGGTTAGTGCAAACTCATCAAACTTAAGCTCTCCTTTTTTTTCCTTTTTGAATATCCAGGTCAGGAGAGACCCACGGTTATTGATATCTCCCCACTAACTAGAAGTGACCCACGTCTATTGTGTGATAATACTCTCTAGAGAAAGGAGGACAAGGAAATGGGTTCTTAAGGGAGAAACCATTATTGATTGTCCATAAATCCTGTGTCAGGTTCTTGTGGCTGACTGAAAACAATACCCAAACCAATACTTATGTTGGAAAGCTAGCTGTAGCAGGGAATTCATGCATGCGCTAATTTATGAAGGAGAACAAAAGAGTGGATTAGCTCGTATACCCCTCACATGTAATGATAGCAGCTGTTCCTCTGCTGAACATCTGTTAATCTTTTCTCATAATCAACCATCTCTCAAGTATAAAGGATCTAATTACACTGTTATTTATAGAGATACATTTTATGTAGGAGGTAGTAAGTGCAAAAAACATTGTCGTTTTACTGTATATATAAAACATAGTTACGTGTGGGTAGGACCAGGCTGGTTAATTCCTCGTGGCACTAATTCAATCAGTTGCTGGAAACATTCCTCTGAGAGTTTAGCCCATATTGACATGATAGCATCACACAGCTGCTGCAGATTTGTCAGCTGTACATTCATGAGCAGAATGTCCTGTTCCACTAATTCCCAAAGGAATCTGTTAAACTGAAAGACCGGTTGAGTACAATGCACTTATTGCCATGTTGAAGAAACCAATTTGAGATGATATGAGCTTTGAGACATGGTGCGTCTGCTGGGAGGAGTCATTGGTCAGTAACAATACTCAGTCAATGCTCAGTGTGCCAAGAAAATCCCCCACACCACTACACTACCACCAGCCTGAACCACTGATACAAGGTAGGATGGATCCAAGCTATCATGTTGTTTATGACAAATTTGACCCTACTATCTGAATCTCACAGCAGAAATCGAGACTCATCAGACCAGACGGGCTTCAAGGTTTGATATCTTGTGTATTCAGAGATACTCTTCTGCATATCTTGGTTGTAATGAGTGGTTATTTGAGTTACTATTTCCTCCTCTGACCTCTGGCACAAGCAAATCATTTTTCAGCAGGCCGTCTTGACCATGTCTACAAGCCTAAGCGCACTGAGTTGCTGCCATTTGATTGACATATTCAGGATTTGTGTTAATGAGAAGCTGAACTGGGGTACCTAATCAAAGTTGGCTCGTAAATTTATATAGCATAGTTAGAGCTTTACACCAAACATCAACCTCTGGCCAATGTTGAGATCCCAAAAGCTGCAATTCCTTAAATGGCCACTTGGGGCTAACTGTAGAAGTGAGCTCATACCCACAGACTCTCACCACAACTTCAGCTATGAAATGAACAAGTTCACAGTCTGATTGGTCCCTATTGGAACATTTAAACCGAACATGTTCTGAGGTACAGCCTGTCCAAGAAGTTTGCCGTACACTAAAAACAAGTCTAGTATTTATTAGTGTTATTGAGCACTTTTTAGAAGGCATGCATAGTTTAAGAATGAAGCATTTTAACCCAGCTTGCTAATAACCTACCACACCACCCAACTGTCATCTGAAAATGGGTATTTCTGGCTCCACAAAAATATAAATAGTAGCTTCAAGTTGTAGGGTTGAGAAACCAATGGTAAAACCACTGTGTTCATCATTTACATACAGTCTATGATTCTGGTGGAGCGTTATCAGGTACCACTAGCAAACTAGGTTAATAAGACACATCCCTAAGCTGTATTGATGCCATATACAGACAGCGATACTGGCTAATTAGTGCTAAGTAACAGACTAATGACATACTAGAAGTTAACTCATCAAAACTGGGGCACAGACTTATTAAACAGGCCATCTTAGGGTTATGTTGTGCATATGTTTATTAAAACTGGGGTTTCTTTGAGTCTGCACATGCTTTTCTGTGTGTATTTGAACCTACCAGAATGTGACCAGCGAAGCAAAGGAGCAGGATCAAAGCCAATAACAGGAATGCCATCCCAAAGGAGATCCCGAGCACAGCAGTTCTGCAACACACACACAGACACACACACATTACTCTTTAGTCTCTTGGCACCTCTCAGCCTTTTAAAGTGCCATCCAGGCCAATAAATATCACAGAACTTTTAATGTACTCTGCCTCAGACCTGCAGTTCGTTTACACTAAGGCAGAATAACATGGATCGTGTGGCTCAAAAACAGGTTTGCTCATGTTTCAGTTTTCCTGTGGAGTAACACGGTAACGGCTGATTTAAGGACGCCTGCCATAAAACTGATGATGTCACGTCTAAAATGTGCGACGTGATGCGGCAGCAAACAGAGCAAAGGTAAAGAGGGTGAGACGGCTGAATTAGAAAATCAATGGCCTCTCAGATGCTGAATTACACTTTTGGCTCCCAGAAGCAGTAAATTAGCATGACCGCGAATCTCTCTCTCCCCGCTATTAAAGAGACGCCACACTTTGATTCACCTGATCTATAATCACTAGCAGACACGCTGCCCTTTCATCTCCATCGCCTTTTTTAACATTCCGCCTCTTGCTCCCCTGCCTCTTTCATTTCAGCGCGGTGCCCGTTGATGAGACAGCTGGCGTCAAATGGCTTTTTCACATCAGCCCTGCTGTCACAGCTGGAGTTCGCGTAAACCCTGTAAGACTGGCACAGACTTACTTGGGCAAGACGAGGACCTGCACTATGAATATACAGGAGAATATGAGGCAGGCGCAGGTGACGTAGTACTTGAAGGCAGGTAATGTGGTGGATCTGTACTGCAGAGAGAAGATCGAGACCATGAGTGCAGAAATCAGAGTCAGAACGAGCACTAAACATGCATTGCAAACAAGTTAGAATTGATGTGTGAAAAAAATGATAGTGCTTAACATTTACCATGTAATTGCTGTGAATTCAGGGTTTAACTTTCAGCACCTACAAGTTTATACTGGTTTCTAATGATACTCTAAATTTAGGTAGCGTAAAACAAAAGAAGTAACAACAATCAGTTTTAATGGAAAGGACACTCTAGCTATAGTGTACTAGTGTAATATAGTGGTAATCTCCAAATGATGAGACGAGTATGGAAATTTGAAGTCAGAGGTGTAGTATAGAATATTTAGTGGACACCCCTGTGTTCTATAAGCCTTATATAGCCTGCATAACAACTTCTTTTCCACCGATACCCACACAGTTGCATTGATTTGTTTCTCCCAGCGAGCGATGCCGGCTGCTGTTTTGTATGCAGTCGCCTACCTCTTTCTCCAGGGCTTTGTTGTGAAAGAACAATGAGATCCTCTGGATGTCTTCAGACTTCAGCCACTGTCTGGAGACAACAAGTGAGACAAAGTCCAGAAGTCATTCCCCGGATGACTAATGGTCGCTGTATCCTCAGTGAGAGATAAAATCAGCTGGCACGGAAAAACAATATTACACGTCACAATGTGCCAACGGCTATGTATAGAACAATAATGCACGTCCCAACCACATAACAGCTGAAGAGTGTGTGAGCTTTGGTTTTACAACTCATCCATTTTGATATTGCTGAGGTCAGAAGTTAGGGGTGCAGCCCACTTCCTTTATTTCCCAAGGGGTGGGCACAGTGGATGGGTCCGCATGTTTGATTTGGCACAGTTTTACGCTGGATGTCCTTCCTGATTCAGCCCTCCTGGGCGAGGTATGACCAGCACTAAGAGTACACCAGCTCATGACTCCCCTGAGGCCGGATTTGTGTCTCCTCTGAGTCTTGAACTGAGGATCTTTCACCTGTACGGTGAATGTAGTGACAACTACACAATTGTGTACTACTATGGGAAAAGAACTCCATTTATAAAGAGCTTTTCTATCCCTGTGATACACCAGAGCCACTTTCACCAACTGCACACACATGTATACAGCGCTGGAGAACATGCTGAAGACAGGGTTCATTTTTGAGAATGACTCTCTGAGGACACTCTGAGGACACCCACTCCACTTCTCGAGAATACACAAAGGGTATTTTTTTCCACACGGAGCAAAGTACATTTGGATAGCTTTGTTTTCCCTTCAAGAAGAAAAATTAATTTTTGTATTTATTCAGGTTATCTTTGAGCAAAAACAAAGAAATTGGGAAAAGGAAAATACTTTTTCACTGCACTGTATTATACAGTATTTCTATTGTTATACCTCTCATGGGAGGGTCTTTTTACTTGCTTGAAACAATATCCCAAAGGTGCTTTTTCTTATAAATGCAGTGCTTTACTTTAGATTTATCTGCTTAGTGCTGTAATCGTCCCCTTTTTCCTTCATCATATATTACTTAAAATTATTCATCAGTGCATTAAAGACTGCTTCATCATATTTAAATCATAAAACATGACTAAAAAAAACAGACCTTCATCTGCATCTGTCACTTCGGCCCTGAATCCGATGACGTTCTTTGACTGACTTCAGAAATGTGAAGCAGAACTAGATAATGCAGCGGACACAGCGCTTACTTACTTTTGTGAGTTAATGCCGTCAATGGTGCGAATCATCCGTTCATTGAGTTCTTCTTCAAACCTCCTCCTCTGGGATTTGGACCTGGGTTTAAAGTGAGTGACAGAAAGAACTGATACATGAGCAGGATAAAAGTGGTTCTGTGTAACTGCTTGAATAAACTGTCCTGAGGGCGGAGCGATCACGTGTCATAAATATGCCGCTTGCTAACCTTTCTCGTCTCATCTGGAAGTGGTACTGGCCCATCGGAACGTCCTGAAAGAAGAATCGGACCATGAGTAAGTCATATCTGAACCTTTGTGTTCGCATCTGAGAAAGAGCAACACTCACTCTGGTGTTGATTTTGCCGTTGTCTGTGGTCATGCTGTCTCGATGGTGGAGATTGGCGAAAGGTTTGGCAGCTCCCCAGGACTCCAGGTATCGGGTCATCCTGACTGATGCTCTCATCTTCCCGCTGTCCAGAGAGGGACGAGAGCGTACGCCTAGCAGCGGGCTGTGCCTGTCGGTCTGGGAAAAGCATCGGGAACAGAGAAAAACAGACCTCAGAATGAGTGGACGCTAGAGCAGGGCCAGCAGGGTAGTCCTCGTCACTTTGATTGGTTATGCATGTCAACAGTCAAGGCTGCTGTGGATATTTTACTGCAAATATCCAATATTAGCATCAGGTCCAGAGTAAAAACCTCATTGTTGTACTCTTACTGCAATGGTGTAGTGTTCAAAATGGTAAAAGAGGACATTCAAACCCCATAATAGTAAAAAGCTAGCACGCGAAAGGACAGCTGACTGTGATCCATCAGTTGTGCCTGTGTAATCCAGACGTTGACACATAAAATGTGCTCAAACCGAGTGGGTGTGAAGTGAAAAGGACCGGCTGCTTTGAGAACACTGGTCATTTGACAGCTCTTGGTGTCTCCGACCTGCCCGTCAACTTTTTGAGCTACTTAAACACTTTCAGTCAAGAATAATGCATCTCTATCTCTCTCTGTCTGTTTTTTTTAAATCCAAATTTTGTGATGAGTGCTTTTTCCCTGACAAAAAAACGTACCACTTTAGCACCGCCCGAAACGCTGACAATCTGGGAGGATGACAAATGCCACATCTCTGGTGGTATATTTTAATTACTCACAAAGACAGGTATTGCGAGGGACTAAACATGCGCACACATGCTTGTGACGACCACACCGCACACACACACACACACACACACACGGTCCATGATGACTGTGTTCATTTCCTGAGGGTGTACCCAAACAGCTGTGACAGTGACAATCAATGAAAGCGAAGGCAGAGATGACACCTCTTGTGATCGATGCTCCACGTTCGGCCTTGATCCATTTTAAGGCTCCTTGAACATGACAGAGACCTGCAGCCTTTTCACAATATCTGATAGGAAATCAAAAAGCCATCTCTAATAAATAATAAGGGCTACAGAGTGGCATCTTGAGAGACACTTGTGTAAGATCATAACACTACTGTATTTTGTAAGAAGGTAAGTACCACAGTTTAAACACCCAGAGGCTTGGGTTAGGTCTAAAACTGCTGTTTTTGTAATTACTGTAGCGCTGCATTCAGCAAAAGTAATTTAGGTCTCTCTACTCAAGTGTCACTCTGCATTTATAAATAGGATACTAGGGGAAAATAATGAAAAAAAACTTTCATAAAAAAATCTAAGAAATCAACACGATGAGTGCCAATCTCCCATAAAATGTACCAATCTACTGGAGAGAACAGAGGGTGCTGGTGAACATTTACGCTTTTTGCATGAATATAACATAAACTCTGAACCCTGAATACAAGTCTAAAGACTGGACACAGGCTAAACAAAAGCACGAGAGAGGCAGGAGAGCACAATCCTCCACCAAGGCAGCTCACTCTGTGGGTAGTGTGTGTTTTGAAGGGAATGGTGTTGTACTTCTTATAGAAACTTTTGTAGAAGTAGTTAATGGATAATAGGTATTGATTTCTACATTCAGCTGGAATATTGGTGGATTTCCTCACGCAAGCTCTGTGCGAACCTTCAGGTTTGACTCAGCCGTTCCAAAACATTAACTTTCTTTGGTGGGCCAGCGTGTGTCCCGCTCACGAGCTGCATGAGCTGGTTTCTGCTGGGATTCAGTTCACAAATCGATGTTCTGATATTGCGCTTTAGAGTTCGCTGGTGTAATTTAAAAGTTAGTGGCTCCATCAGTGAAGTTGAGCCGTCCCTACTTAGGTGGAATGAAAGACTCAAACGGCTGAATGATGGAAAAGATCATCATAACAGTGACCTCACCAGCAACTCAGCTGGTAGGAAAACATGAGGAAGGACCACGGCTCCTCACTTCCTGTTTGAGAAATGAGTAGCTCAAAAGGTTTAAAAATGTTTTCCACATGAGCGTGGAAAGTTCACCAGTGAACTAGCTTCAAAGTCGTGCATGACGAGTGAATTGGGCCTTGTGTAGATGCAGCTTTGGGGGCAACAAATTAAAGTGTAAGAAATGTTAGAATTCTGCATGAAGTGAGCATAACATGAAGTCTGAATTTAGGGGGGTCACCCAGTGGGGGGCCTTGGATGTTTTTACACACTAACACCCTTCAGGGTATTTGTATCTCTGGCAGGAAGTGAACCAATCGACCTTTTGCTTGCCAAACAAACTTGCTAACAGTGTCCTGTACATTAAAAAATAGGGCTGCTGTAATCCCATACGAGTATTTGTAATGTAAAATACAATCCAGCATTTTATACTGAATTATTATTTCTTATTTTAAGCACAAAAACTCTCTAAGTTTGTTTTTTTCTCAGGTTTGCAGACCAAGTCATCAGACATCTGAATGCCGTTCCAGCAGCTAATGACTGCAAAAAGCCTGACCGAGTTTGAAGTTAGTCTTGGTCAGGCAGCTCAGATTAGTTCAGAGCTGAGTTACTGAAGTGTGACCAGTTAATGATGAAGAGAAATGCTTCAGGAATTTAAGTGGAGACTTTTACTCTCTGCTGCTCGGCATGACTCTCTGTTTGAGCCATCGGGAACCTCTTGAGCACCGTGTATAAATACTGACAGGCGGAGTGCATTGCTCCATTAATGAAACTGCAGCAGTCGAGATTCCAGATTGCACCGGCTTCACTCCAAACTGAAAATCTATGATCTTGCATGCAAATTTGCCAGATTTTTATTGAGCTGAAGACGCCAGCAGATAAAGATGAAACCATCGAAAGCATGCTCTCAGGGTTTGGCGAAACGTTCTTTGAATTCACTGGAGTGAGTGTTAGTGTCGTGCAGGAAAAATAAGACATTGTTTTTCTCATGCAGAAAAAAATAAAGCTAAAGATTCTTGGTAAAGCTCTAAATAGAAGAAGAAAACACACAAGCATATTTGATTTGAAAAGATGTGGGGAGAAACACAAAAAACAAATTTCTTTTGATAACACATGCCGGCGTTGCACCGAGAACTGAGCCCGGTGCAGACAGTGAGCAGAAGATGCCTGGAGTAGGGATATTTTGGGGAGTGGGTGTGATGTAGCCAAGTTATGGGGGGGGATTAGGAAGGAAGAGGACTGTTAAGCACGGGTTTTCATTTGCCAAGCTAAAAACTCTGAGCCCAGTCTGAATGCCAGCAGCATATTCTATACAGAAATAGTCTCAACACAGTTCACAGAGGAGGCCGATCTCTTAAATGCCCTTAATCAGCCCTCCATGCCCTGTGTGGACAGGAGGAGCCGTGCGGTGTCACAAACCACTCGCAATGCCTCGAGCTTCCAGACTAACCCGGCTCGTACTCAAATGTTGTCATTTGATAACAAACTGTGGGCGCACTACATTATTTTCCTCTTCTTGACATTGCCAGTATTGACTGGCTGCTCGCTTTAGCAGGATGAAGAGGGGATGATGTATTTCAGTGCATTTTTCGTGCCAGCCTGACCAGCATCCAAATGATTATGAAGCAGCGGTAGGGCTGCTCGATTATGGCAAAAATGATAATCACGATTATTTTCACTGAAATTGAGATC
>NW_024582586.1:236059-256539 GCF_018398535.1 Haplochromis burtoni
ATTACTGTATTTCTCTTCTCTATGGTCTACCTCAGCGGTCCCCAACCACCGGGCCGTGAGAGTTGAGGTGGGTGTAAAATTTATGGTTTTCAGGGTTTTTATTGTAATTTGTTTAATTGTATTTATCATTAAGTCAGTTTCCCCGGGTCTTTTCCCATGTGTTATGAATAAATCTTCTTCTTTTTTTTTGGTACCGGTACTGGTTTTATTTTGTTGTATTTATCCACGACACCTTAAAGGCCGGTCCATGAAAATATTGGCGGACATAAACCGGTCCGTGGCGCAAAAAAGGTTGGGGACTGCTGCTCTACCTCATAAATCTCTCCATAAATTGCAGTTAGTTCAAAATACAGCTGCTCGTATTTTATTCCGAATTAGATCAACTGAACATATAACACCTGTTCTTAAACAGCTCCACTGGCTTCCAGTTCACCTTCGTGTCAATTTCAAGATCCTGCTTCTTACTTTCAAAGCGCTTCATAACCTCGCTCGCCCATATATATCTGATCTTCTCCGTACGTACTCACCCCCTCGTACACTTTGCTCTTCTTCAGCTTCCCTTCTGTTTGTTCCACCTGCTCGCCTGACTTCCATGGGACTCAGAGTCTTTAGCTGTTCTGCCCCAAGACTTTCGAATGCATTTCCACCAGATCTTCGGACTACAGAACCCATCTATTTAAAATTGCATACTCTTCATCATGATTCTTAGTCTATTTTTACCTTGTTTAGCTTGTATACTTCATGCTTATTTTTTATAACCTTATGTTTTTATTTATATATTTTTTGTACTATTGTAAGGTGACCTTGAGGGTCTTTAAAGGTGCCTATAAATAAAACGTATTATTATTATTATTATTATTATTATTATTATTATTATTATTATTGTTTACAAGAAGTTGTCTGATTGGAGCAGATGTGAAACATGACTGAAAATCAATAAGGGAGAGCCAAGTCTAAATGGCTCCTCCCCATTTTTTTTAACCAATCACATTCATGTCTTGTTTGTACCATAATATAAAAATTTGGCATCCTAGGCTCTTGGACAGAGCAGTGTTGCCAACTTAGCGACTTTGTCACTATATTTAGCGAGTTTTCAGACCCCTTAGTCGCTAAAAAAAAACGTGAAAGCGCGTATCGCTTTTACTCTCAACAAGCAGCTGGTGCTGTAACGCAGTCAGTTCTTCTTTTACTCTTTTACTCTTATGCTGTTTTGTGGATCACAAGGTTTAAAACTACTTATAAACACACACACAAAGTAACTCCACCAGAGTGCCTATTTCGGGTCACTTTTGCCGGTCCAAGCCCGGGTAAAGGAGCAGGTTTGGAATTGTGACATAAAAAAAAACAATAATTGCTAAAAGAAATTTAATTTGTAGTTCTAAATAAACTCTAAAAGCATTTAGGACGTTTTTAACTCACTTTATGTCTCTTCCACGATGTTATTTCTCTCTCCATCAACATAATTTACAATTAGATTAGCATGACCAATCATGCAAATTAGGCGATGACGTCATTTAGCGACTTCTAGCGACTTTTAGGACAGCCAATAGCGATTTTCCTTACTGAGGAGTTGGCAACACTGGGACAGAGGGAGGTCCATGATGCTGTGTATAACTTGAACCTTCGACCATTTAATAAACTTTGAAAACTTATCATTTGAGTTTGTGTTCCTGTTCGAACCACTTTTCACACAAATTAAATCAGCAAAACTAAAAGCATTCTCCGTCAGCCTCATTTGTGTTTATCATTAGCAAATATACATGCTAGCATGCTACTATGCTATAGCTGACCACGCATATTTAGGCTTAAGAGTTTCTGCTGCAGTGACTGCTGCCTGCTCCACTCCGTATGCAGGGGGAGAGAGGGGCACGCACAGGCATGCTCGTTTGGCTGTCACCCACATACATTAATGCATTCCCAGCAGTAAGTTTAGCCTTCAGAACTAACTATAACCTAAACCTCTTTCTAACTTTAACCCTAAACTCGAGTCTTTACAACAGGCTGTTGGAAGGTTGTGAAAAAATGACGTTTGCAAAATGTAATAACTCTGATTGTCCAAAACTAGAACGGGTCATCATAAAGATACATGGACATGCTTTATCTTAACTCATCACACACACATGGACACAAAAACATTCAGTGAGCGTATTCTTACATCTGTCCTCTTTTCAAGACAGTAACTTTATAACTACCATGTGATGCGTTTAGGGCACATCTGTAAATTTTAGCTAACAAGAAAAACTCCTCTGCTGCTTTCTGACTGAGACTATAAGAGCTGTCATGGTATCTGACCTTGGGGTTGATGACCAGGTAGGTGACCACGTTATGTTCTTTTAGGTAGGAATCTCTGGTCTGTCCATCTCCAGGCTCTACCTTGTATGAGCCTTTCAAATGCTCCAGTGTTACTGAAGAGATATGGACCCTCCTGGAAAAGAGTAAGTGGATAGACGAAATCAGTTGAAGACTGAAGAGCTTGCATCACTGCACCACCGACGGCTCAATTGAACTTTTTTTTCTGCTCGAGCTTTGTAACTACACTACCCTGTAATTCTTGCTTTTCAGCTCGGTTGCCCTGCAAACAGAGATGGAAATATGTTTTGGGTTTTTTTCATCTGGCATATTTTTCAGATAGCTTTCAGCAGGCATAACAGGAGACAAACTATTAGCAGCCCAGTGAGACAACACTGTGGCATTGGAGAGCTTATTTTCAGAGTAGCATACACATAACCACCGGCCAATTTTCTGGAGCTTGCTACTGCGCTGGGATGGCAGCCCTAATGGCCACAGAACAAATGCAGAGCTGCTTGTCAAATGAAGTAGCTATAATTGACAAAAATGCTCATAACAGGTAGAATTAGAGGAGACGGATCCCATGTCCAAAAATGTCTCAAAATGTTACCATTATTATGATGTAAAACATCCCAACAATGGAGCAGGGAAGTCAAACACTAATTGCAAAGTAGCTTTGAACCAGCAGTGAGATGAAGTAAAGCATTCTTCGGTTCATTAATCTTACCCAGGCACACCTCCAGCCTCCATGTGATTTGCTAGCGTTACATCATGTGACCACACATCATATTGCCACTTCCGGAGGCCAATCACGCCACAGAGGACATTTCCAGAATGAACGCCAACACGCATGTTGATGTCGACTCCAGTGGCGTCTCTGACCTTCCTGTGGACAGTACAGAAACGCCCTGATGTATTGTGCTCACTTTCTGTAAACAAGATCAAAAGCTTAAAGATGACTTGTTACGCCAAATTCAAGATTAATATTTTTATTCCAGGACTGTGGAATAGCTTTGCATAGTTCACACCCCGATTTGGTCTTATTGGCTATCCTTTGCAAACAAAATTTGAACAGTGGGTGGGTGGAGCTGTGTGGCTGTGATGACATTAGGGATACCAGCTATCACTGGCATTGTTCAAATCCAAGCATAGAAAAAAATTCAGAGTAGCCTGAAATCTGAGATTTTGGCTCACAGCATAAAGCATTTCCATCCATCCGCATTAAAAACGCCCACCATTATTAAAAGCACATAAATGAAAGAAAATAAGGAAAAGCATAACATGTTTAAAACAAATCACAAAGTGTAGCAATGTTGCGGTTCACCTTTAGCATAAATCTGGGAGTAAAAGGAAATAGCTAGCCTGGTTAAATCAGAGGGTGAAAAGCTATGAACCGCAGACTATATAAAAGATCTGCTATCAACAATGTGTAACTGCTTTAGCTCTTTACCCCCTTGCAAGCCTACCAGCAGTAATCCTTCAAGCTGAGCAGTTTCTGTCATATTTCAGACCTGCCTATAGAACAAAATGACTGGGTGTGCATCAGAAGCTAGTGAGGGTGACACGTTAGCCAAAGTGCTAGCAGCATCCCCGACTCACGTGTGCTTCGCGTTAATGTGACATTTTAAGCTGGAAGTGCTTCGGTGAAAAGAGAATTCCTTCTTGCACAATGTGCATAAGACTTTATGTCGGTCGACTGTTCCGTCTTGTTAGTCTTTTAATACTCAAATTTCCCATCGAGGGGGCCAATCTGCGTTTATCATCTTCCATATTGAGCTGATTGGTTCAGCTGCCCGTCACTACCAGATCAACTGCCCATTTGCACATGTGCAAAGGTAACTCTACTTGGACAAACTGCCCGAAATACGTTGATGGAAACATTTCAGGGATTTTGAGTCATTCTGCACTCCAGATGCGTTAATTGCGTGAAAATTTTTAATCGTGTTGACCGTGATGGTGGATTAATTTGCGTTAACGCGTTCATTTTGACAGCACTAGTTTATTTTGCAAATTATGGCTGCATTTAGAATCAGAAAACAAGAAAATTGTTGATTTTTTTTCTGGATTATTATAGGGTCTTTACGTTATAAATAAAGAACCTTGAGGTGACTGTTATTGTGATTTTGTGCTAGATAAATAAAACTGAATTGAAAGTGTCTAACCAACCAACCACACTCTGTCTCAGCATGTCACAGGTGGCCATCTTTAACCTGATTGTGATTAAAGGTCAGTGTTGAAAAGCTAATATATTAGCCTATGAAACGAATGCGCGTGTGTTCACGCGTGAATGGAGACACACAGACAGATAGCAGAAGAGGGAGAAACCGGGCTAATATATTTTGTCGTTTGTTTGAATATTTTATTTGTCCATTCTGGAGGCTTATCGTATTGCGTTCACACTGTGTTTACTCCAGAGTTCAAACAGAGCTGGAATCGAGTCTGGCATTCCTTCTGCTCAGTCTGTTTGACAGCTGTGTGTTTGTTTGTGTTTGCGTTTCCCTTTGTGTGAGAGAGAGCGAAAAAAAAAATACGGGTGAAAAGAGAGGGAAAGATCTGGTGTTTTACTTGATGGCCTCACACATATCCAGGCCCATCTTCACGCAGTTCCTGGCGTGGTCAGGCAGCGATTCGGGCAGGCCAGACACACAGTAGTAACAGTCTCCCAGGATCTTGATTCGCATGCACTCATTTTCCTTTAAAAAGCAGAAAGAGAGAAGGAAGCGAATTGCAGCCATTATCAAACTCTTTCATATCCAAATCTGTCCAAAATTATTATCATCTTTATTAATCCTCAACTATTTTATTCCTTCCTTACCTCCATCTAACCCTCATGCACAGAGTCACATCCATCAAGCCCAAAATCATACACCCACACGTAAAGCATATTAGCTCTTATTCCACATGTGGGAAGTGTAACAGCTCATCGTTGGACTGGGTTTATGTAACAGCAGCTTTGTCAGACGGGAGGACAGAGCTGCTGGACACAAAGCAAAGAGAGCCTGACTAAACTGTTGAGACCCACGTAGCTGAGAACCCCCGAGACCGCGAGATACACTCTGACCAGCCCACGCACGCAGGCAGGGCGCTCCGGGAAAGCGCGGCAGGAAGGCTGACAGAGGCCGCAGGACTGAGAAAAAATGTATTTCGAGGCCACGTTTCATCTGGTAGACAACACCAGACAGACCTCGTTCTCTCATCTTGGTTACTTTCTAATTAAGCCGTTCTAATTTAGTACATTAATTCAAGCTTCAGATGACATTACCCTGAAAGCACTACATGTGAACCAAGACCAACTGTTTCATGTCTTCCATTATTTCCTCATTAAATTCAAATGAATTTCTGATTAAAATGCCATTTGCTGCTTTGATTTATGGAGGCTCTTACTGCATGATGCATATAACTGTGTCTATTTTAATCATGCAGAGTGGGTATACGTACAGTAAATTCAGTTGAGAGTGTCTTTTCGGTTTACCTTCGCGATCTGGTCAAACTTGCCGAAGAGTTCGTTCAGCATGTGCACGAGCTCGCCTGGGGAGCAGTCACTGGCCAGCCTGGTGAAGCCCACAATGTCTGCGTAGAGAATGCTGTAAAAACAAAGATAAAGAACACTGTTAAAAAGAAAACCATTGTGTAATGTAGTACAGTGCAAAAGTCCTTCTTTATATTTTGCTTCCATGTACTTTTAAAGTGGTCTCGAGCAGCAGTTTTCCAGACTTTTTGAAGCAATTTCAAAGTTTTTCTTCAGTCATTTGTTGCTCTTTCACTCATTTTCAGTCCAGTCCTTTTACTGACAAAGGATCAATTTTAAATGATATCTTTAAGTACTTTGTTATCAGCAGCAAGATGCAAAAATGCCAACACCAAACTTTTTGTCAGGACCTGGGTCTGTGGGACCCCAAGGTTCATGAGCAGTCAGTGGACTTGTTTACTTGTTGTTGATGTGTGTGTATATTATGCTGCTGTCCCTGTTTCCCTGCTTGCGGGCGTGTGTGTGTGTGGCTGTACCTGGCAGGGACACCCACCTTCAGGTCTGGTGGGTGTGTCCATGCCAGGTAGCTGGCCACACCTGAGGAAATGATCACACACCTGCAGCTGATCAAGCCTCGTCGGAGGAGCTACTTAGGAGTGTGGTGGAGCTTTCTCAGTGAGAGTAAGCCTGCCGCAGTTTGAGAGTGTCTAACGTCTGCCTCTGTCATTTCCCAGGAGGAGCGTGGAAATGAGAGGGCAACAAGCATGGGGTGCGTGGACACTTGGAAGCGAGGACACAGAGAAGACGCGGCACCAGAGTCTGGGGCGCGCAGGGATTTATTTGTGTGTGATTATTTACTGCACTGTAAATAAATGCACTGCTGTCATTGTAGAGTCCTGCATTTTGGGTCCTCCTTCCCCACCTCCCCACGGTCTGCCATACAGACCGTGACAATTTTATTCATTGATAAGAGTTAAGAACACAGAAAACCACCATTAGATTTTGAGCCACTACTAAATACCACCTAGGAAGTATCTGAATGGTTTAATTTTTCACAATGACAATCATCCCAAACACTCCTAGTGCAGTAAAAGCATATCTGGAAAGGAAAACAATAAGTCATGGATTGGCCTCCCCAAAACCCAGAACTCAACGTTATTGAAGCAGTGTCGGATCATCGTGACAAAGAGTAGATCAAAAGGCAGTCCACATCCAAAGAAGAGCTGTTAATGTCCTTCAAGAAGCCTGGAGTACTACTCCTAAGGACTCCTTAAAGAAATTACATGAAAGCTTTCCTTTGGAGTTCAGGCTGTGTTGAAGAAGGAAAGCCATTAGAACTGTTCAAATTTAGTTTTTACCTTATATACTTAAGCAATTTGGGATCATGTCGACAGCAAACATCCAAAGAAGAGCTTTGAATGTCCTTTAGGAAGCCTGGAGAATTATGCTTGAAGACTACTTGAAATGATGAGAAAACTGTCTAACAGAGTTCAGACTGTTATGAAGAAAAAGGTGGCCATACCAAATATTGACTTGTATATACTGAATTGTGCCAACTGTGTTTTTCTGTGCTGTCTGGGAGCATTTTTAATGGAATTATCTGACAAATAATGAAGCTTCTGTGGGCCAAGAAATCCAAGAAGTTGTGTTTCAGTTTTGTTGGATGAAATTCAAGGATTTTATTAATCTATCGCTAAGCCAGCAGGTATCTGTGAGTGTGCACGGTGTCTGTAAAGTTTAGAGATAAAGATGAGCTTATAACTTTAGCGCTCCACCATCTGGTTCAAATATAGCTTCAAAAAATTAGCACTGCAGTTGGCAATATACCGCCACTGAGGCTTTACAGTGGAAACTAGGATACCCAGGCAATAATATGATTTACATATTAGCAGCGAGTAACGTTGGTAAGTTGATACAAGACGCTGGAGAACTCGTGGGATTGGAGTCCAGAGTTCACAAACCAATAAGTGACGTAACGGTTGCTGCATCAGCCTTTATGTAACTCTATAATGACAACAGCTCTCTAACACCTGTGCTGCTGATTCAACTTTTGGAGGCTGTAGTTTCTCATCATTGTAACTATTATATAGCAGCATAAACTGCATGTTCTATACTTATATACAATTTTTAATGGTTAAAATGTATTTTTTTTAAAAACAGGAAAGGTGTGTGCACTTTAAAGCAACCATATTCACACGTTACATTTCCAGCTATCTATCTCGCGATGTGCCAGCGTTTAGTATGTGACCATCTCCCGAAAGAGAAAGAATGGTATGATCTTCAGCCAAGCCTATTACTGCAGCTGGAGAACTGATAATGGGGTAGTACCTGTTTGGCTCTCTGCTAGCTGACTCATTTAAGAGGATCCCAGCAAAACTGCATTTCCACCTGTACCTGTTCTTTGTTCTGGAAAGATTTCCCTTGTCTCGGCCATCACTGTGAGCTGGACCATGTGAGATTTTGTTATTATTGGAGAGATAATAGGCAGATCAACATGAGACACACACATTCATCCACACACACACACCTGAGGCCTGCTTAAATGAGGCACGGTGCTATTTCTCCTGTGAAGCTCCATGATGAGGGTAAAAACAGATTTTTAGAGGGCATTTGGTGAAGAGGCTCTCATAGTAAGCCTGGGTTTGTGTACTCTGTTACTATGAACCCCCTCAGTACAGAGGAGGATGTCATCGGGAAACAAGGACAGAGGCTCCTGCTCATTTCGCAAAGTGACCTCAGAGGACAATAGAGGTGGATTAACTCTGAGGTGAATTCAGTCATGAAAGGAAAGAAGAAAATGGGATGTAAAGAGGATGGCCCAAAAAAAGTGGTTTGAGGAAAAGAAATGAAATTACAGGACATGACAGAAGATGTGAAGCTTGCAGTAATATACAGTAGGAGAGATCCACCTATAAGAGCTGGTGGAGGGTGGAGGACAAAGGTGGGTGAAGTGTGAGCAGGAGGACAGGATAGCATACGAGCAATCAGGAGCTAAGATGAGAGCAGAAAGTAATCATCTTTATCATGTGGAGGTACAGAGAAAGGAGAGGGACACTTACCTGACATTGGTGTGCCGCTGCACGTAGAGGTTGTGGAAGTTGTTGGTGCTCTCGGTTCGACCGAAATTCGGTCCCTGAAGCCTCTGGATGATCTCAGCTTTCATCACTCTGGCTATGTGAGCAGGCAGTAGGGATAACAGCAAGCGCTCCTACAGGGAGGGAGATGTGGGGGGAGGAATGCAAGGCAGGCAAGGCAGGCAAGGCAGGCGGTTAACGTAGTTTAAATGTTAACAGTGAATAACAATGGCAGGTTGATAAAGAGACTTTGTCTTTCTGATATACTATGATATGGAAATAATCGGTTTTGTTTCCACCAATCAAACAGAAAGGCTCCACGAGTACAAAAATCTTAATTCCCATTCAAACTGGTTTAAATAATTTGCTCCCTGAAACTGAAAGCTGAGCTCCTTTTCTAGGAGACCTAAAGGATCACATGTAGTGTCTGACAAGGAGTAGTGCATAATTAAGTCTGTTCTACTCTATTCTCTTCTGTTGTCATCCACAGCTAATATTTAACCTATTTTTACATCCCTTAATGATGGCTCATTGGGGCTAATTTTTCAAGCACTGAGCACAGGAAGCCAAAGTCAAGCACTGAAAATCTCTCGAGGCACATTTTCAAATATGCAGTGTGTCATGGGAAACCAGGTTCTGCGCATTTTTAGGCTGCCGGTTAAATGATTGATTGAATGGAACATTAAGGTAAATGCACTTGGTAACCTCCAGTGGTGTCAAAATTAATGTGGAAGTGCAAAAATTGCAGTTCAGTCAGCGGTACTATAGATAATAACAGTAATTTATATTTGGAGTTGTGGCGCTGCTTGGGCGCTAACAGCCACTGCTGAAAAGATCGGCAGAGAAGTTATCAGTGACAACAGAGCTGACACTAATTCAGAAAGAGCAAGAAAGCATAAGATGCGGTCCAGGTGGGTTGCAAAGTGGCTTGCAGACAAAAGCATTTTTTTAAGCTGCTTTCAGCCACTCCCTTTTTACATGGGGTCCTCGATGCAGGTAGCTCTGCATGTTTGATTTGGTAGATTTTTGTAGGAGAACCCCTACCTGCCATAATCCCAAAGGCATTTGTGTTTTCTCTTGAGACTGAACCAGGCATATGAGTTTTGGCTGTCAGCTTTTTTGTCAGCATTGAATCAGGAGATTTGCTGGGATTGCAGCTGAGGTGAGCTTGACGTTGTTGACTATGTGAGCTTCCACCATTAACAAATAGTTAAATAGCCCCACTGGGAATTTTTTTTATAACCACCCATTCAAATTGTATTACCCATTTAACATCCACCAAATCACCTGTCTACTCCATTAGGATCCATCTGTTTTTATCAAATTTTTGGGTTGTTGTGCATAACTAAATGGAAATGCTAATGAAAGAAGAGCTGCATAGCAAAATGCACTGTTGAAACTTTAGTTTCTGAAAAATGTGATTCTTTAGCATAAGGCTAAAATACAACCAAATGGTAGTCCTATCCCTAATGGGTGACAGGTATATGCCAACACCTGTTGTTCTATTATTGTAACAGCTAGCTATCTGCTAAACATCACCTCAAGCCGGTTTTTAGTCAGTGAACTGGATCCCTGAGTGTGTTTTGGGGTGACAACTGATGACTTGCTGAGAGGTTTATTATTGTATTAACAGTCCAAACAAAAAATGAGCTCAAGTTTTATATTATTTTATTTCAGTATGTATATGTAGGCACTTAGGCGCTACTTGCATCTGTATGATGCGCCAGTTGTCACAATGAGGATTGATGAGGACCGAAATGCATGTTAGCTAGCTGATCACAAGTCAAATATGAACCAAGTCCAAAAGGAGGTGGAAACAATCAGAGAAAACTAAAACGACTACAAATGAAAATAAGAGAATGACCCAAACTGTGAAACTGAATCATGTACATCCATTTTTTATATACAGTCATAATGAAAATGTAGATGCCATATAGATGTACCTTTGCAGTGATGTAAAATTTATTTGACCTATTATAGTCCCTAGTCCAAATCATTGATTTCTTTCTCATTTTGTAGGTTTTTCTACATTTCCCAAAAAGCATCTTAAGCATCTCATGAACACTGCTGTGCAGCTGCATTTGCTGGAATATCTCAGAAACTGAAATGCCTCGTGGCTGAAGTCAACAAAAGCACACAGGTGGCTGTTGGCAGTGATCTGGGTCTGTTTATCACATTTTGCTTCCGAGGATTCATCTCTTGTCTGATTTTTGAAGGCTACATTATTGTTGCACAAATACGACTATACAAACGACTCTGACAGCTGCTGGTGATTTTTTAGAAAGTTTACCTACGCTTTGGAAAAGTCATGTCATTATACAGTGAGGAGAAAAATGCAGAACCAGAGATGCAAGATCCATCACCCTTCGCTGTTGTGTAACCAGAAGTTTTTGCTTTAATTTAGCACCATACACACTTGCATAGAGGGTGATTTTGGCGTGCATGTGCAAGCGTGTGGGCATGTGTGTGGGTGTGTGTGCATGTTAGAGAGAGTGAATAGCTGCCTGAGGGGGTGTGACTCATAAATGCAGCTCACAGCAGAGAGGGTCATTACATTGTTCACACACCACGGGCTCATTTCCTAAAACACAGCAGCAAATTAAGTCGAGAGAGGGACCAGGGGCTCTAAAAATAGAAACCAATAGCAACACTTGCTCTTATTTACTTATTCAGCGCCGGAGCAATATGAACACTCCACTGTGAGCATGCACAATAGGTATAATAGCCTGGGGAGATGTAGTGTTATTAATCATGTGTTTGATTAATCAACTAAAGTTGTGTGTTCAGTCGCTGAATGAGATTTGTTTTATGCAGTGGCATTTGTGTGCGTCCTCACACAGTGATGCAGATACTGGTGCTGAGGAACAGATGCCAGCTTAGTTATAAAACATAGATCAACAGATAGACTCTGCTGATCTATGTTCACAAATAAAACATGTAAATAACTTAACAAGAAATAACAAGAAATGGTAACTACACCTAAATCCAGCGTTTTTACAAAAAAGATTCCTGTAGTAAGTAAGCAACTTTTTACAAACTTCGCAATTTAAAAAATGATTTAAAAACTCATAGTCAATGCCAAGTGCGTACACTACAGGTTATTAGTGTGCACGTTCATATGTCATTTCCCTGGTTGGAAAGAATGGCTAATGTCAGGGCAAAGACGCTAATGTCAAGCAAATGTCACCGCATAATGCCACTTAGACATGACGGACTTACCAGCTCCTCATCCCTGACAAAACTAAGAAGTGAAATATTTTGGCAATTAAAACAGAGGCGGTTTGAATTTAATGTGGGCACTCATATTAAGAGACAGATAGCAATAACGAGGCTTAGGACAAGGCAGAGGCCAGCAAGGCCTTGAGCTAATTATAAAAATCAGCATGCAAATAGGATGCTTGCCTTTGCCACTTAGCAGTAAACACTAAGTATAGTCAAGGCTAAATAGAAATATTACATCTGTGTGTTTGTAAAGGTAATACATTTTGATTGATTACGGTGCTAGGTAGAGATCACGCAAGACATCAAATCCTGGATTAGTTGTGTGATGTTTTCATGTCAACATGGACCAAAATCTCTGAGCAATGTTTCCAGCACCTTGTTGAATCCATGCCATGAAGAATTAAAGCGGGTCTGAAGGAAAAAGGGAGACCAACTCAGTCCTAGCAAGGTGTAACTAATGAAGATTAGTTGGGTACCATTAGTTGATGTCAGTGGGTGAGTGTAACTAATCTCAGGACACCTGAAAGAGATCCCTGAATCAGATATGTGGTCAATGGATTGATATGTTTACTAATGATTGGATGAATGGAGCAAGAAAAGAAGTCAAAGATAATGACTCTCTACCAAATTCACTGCAATCTATCCAATTAGCGTAGCTATTTTTTGAATGTATTTAATACTTTTTTTAGTGCCAAAATTTAACAGGCTTGTTTTGTAACTTCAAAATGGGAACTTCTCCAACTCTTAACAGCTTGTGGAGTAATTTCTAAGGGAACCGTGGATGGATGGATTATTGGCAAAAATACATAGGATATGACGCTTGTCATGCACAAAGTTTCAACACAAACTCTGCTTGAGAACCAAAAGCTGTTGTAGTTTCAGATAGTATTTTGTTAGCGATGGAACAAAATGATGGAAAGTGGCTGGAACGTTGGGAAGGAATCAAGCTAGTTAGCAAGTTCGCCCCATAGCTGCTATTTTGGGTAGCTAATGAATTGTCCGAGTTAGCAACAAAACTAAAGCTGACAAACATTAGCCAGCCCCCAGTACACATAATGTTTGAGCCCCAGAGTAGAGTGAGCATGACTGTTGGATTTGCAGACAGTCAAACTAGTGGACAGAAGAAGCAAAAGCAGGATAATAACCAAGAAGTAACTTCAAGAACTAAAGTATGGCTCTCAAAGTGTGTACCTGTTGGTGCTTTTCAAACTCCAGCTTGATGGGAGACTTGATGCAGTTGCAGGTGTCCTGATAGGTCTGTTTGAGTGCCAGGTCCATCAGATGCTTGTGATATGCCCCAGCCAAGTTTCCACAGGTGAAGATTATCACATTGGCTAAGATCTGCCACACACAGGCACACAAACATGGAAGAAATAAGCAATTAAGAGCTGACCTATATTGCAAATATGATTGTGCCAGTCATTTTTCCACTATACGACCTTTCCACTTAAGCCTCTGTTATTACCTTGTAAAACCATGCGAGAACACACACTTTTGCAGTGCTTTCCGCCACCGTGTCAACCACAAGCTCTTTACAGTGTGGACCTGCATATGAATAAGTTGTCCTTGGTGCCGTATCCAAGATCATGCTTTGCCTTTGAACACTGGTTTATTGTTAGAGTACTTTTCCACTCTGCATGTGTGAGTGTGTGAGAGCGAAGAAAGCTATTGAAGGCTGTTGTGATTACAGTGTTTTTACTCTGATGGTTGATTGGAGTGTGTGTGTGTGTTTGTGTGTGCGTGTGTGCCAGCAGCAGCAGAAATGGATCTGATGCCAAATCAATTCTACTTCACTTCATGTTTCTGCACGCTTATTGACGTTTATGGATAATATTTTTCTCTTATCGGTCTGCGGCGAGACTCTCTTTGTTTTACTGTATCAACAGTCCATTCAGTTAGAGCCAGTTTTGAAGGGCTGTTCCCTGAGTGCGGTAAAAGGCCCTTCACATTACTCTGGAGGCCCTGCTGAATGTGCTCGATTATACAGGATAGGTTCACTGTTTTACAACCCAGACGCTGCACCTCATCATTTTTAATCATGCTTGGAAAAACATTAGAGAACAAGTTTTCATGCTGCAGCTAATATGGAGAAGAAATTACATATGCAGCACAAGCAGGAAGTCATGGAAAATATATCGGCAGATTCCAACAGCGTGGCTGTGTGTTCAGGTTTACCTGCCAGACTAAAGGATCCTCCAGGTCTGTGTCGCGGGTGGTCAGACAGACACTGAGAGTGATAGTGTGTGAGAAGCAGGTGATTCCACTGGCGATAATGGCCCCTCTCATGGAGAAGGGAAGCATGGTGTAGACAACAAACACGATAAAGAGGAAGAAGGAGACCTGGAAACGGGAAAGCAAGAGCAGGTGAAGGTGCAAATTTCTCTAAATTAAACCACACGCATTAATACAAACAGCTTTGACAAGAAGTTCCCAAATGTAGAAATATGCTTGCAGCTGAATCCCAGCAGAGATCTCTGCTGTACGTGTTCCCACTTTGTCTGCTGTTTGCCTAAATACAGAACACAGCTGAGTGGGCTGCCAGTGCTTCTTTGCTAAGAGATCCAACGATAAACTGCTGATCCTGTGATAAATCATTAGAGATGAGTGGGCTGCTCACTTAGTTTTCACAAAAATCCTCTGCTAAATTGTCCAGAAAACAAGAATACAACAAATCAGAGCATCACAAGTTATTAAATGACTGCTCAAATATGTCTTTACATGTGGGAATAACATATTGTAACAATTACACGAGGAGTTTGTTGCTTGATTTCTGTGATCAGTTGTACCTCTTTTTTTGATTTCCATGAGACATTTTTACTCCGATTGCTTATCAGCTCCTGCTGTGGATGTGCGCATGCATGTTTCTGTGTGCTGTGCGTGCGCATCAGCATATTTTTCACTGATACCTCATGCCTTAACCTCCCACTTCGTCTCTGTGCACTTCCCCTGCTCTCACTCCACCTCTTCCTGTTATGGTGGCTGTGGTGGCAACCAGCGTGATGAGGTCACAACTTCAACTAGGACACCAGATCAACTTTGACCTTCCTGCCTGTCTGTTTATTTCCTGTGCCTATCAGGTTCAGAAAGTCAGACTGCAAACAGGAATTCACTACAAGTGACAGCTCTGAGTGGATGGTTTCTCCTGAAAAGAAACCGATAATTCCTAGACCTCGATTTGTGTCTTACCTTATTATGCATGTAAACTTTAAGCTTTAAATACACTATGGCCTGCATTTCTCAGTTATTTCAGGGTTTATATGGATGCTTGGAAATCCTTTGAGTCCTTGGTTTTTGGATAAAGTGTTTGAAACTGCTAGAAATTTATTAGCTTTTTTAATAAGACTAAATGAAAAGCTTGCTTTTGGGAAAACATTTCTCTTTGAGCCTCACTTAACACACAGTCTGTAAATGTGTGGTTAAAGTATGAGCGGTGCTCTCTAATGATAGTGATGTGCGATACCACTGATTTCCTTTCCGATCCGATACCAAGTAATATCCAGGGTGGTATCGACGATACTGATCCGATACCGATACTCTGTACAAAAACTTATTTTATTTATTGTATCTCAAATTATAGCGTCATAATGATTACAGGACATCAGATTACTTGTTCTTATCACTTAATAACGCAGGATTCATCATATAGAAATAAAAAAAAAACTGAAGTTGTGCTATTTGAACTGCTTGCCTGCCTGCAGCACTAAAGTACTCCGTGAGAGACGTCTATCTCGCCCTAGCAGCACCTGTCCCTCTCCTCCACTTCAGTTCGCCTGAACATACGCTCGTCATGTTCTGTGATGTGATTTACTCTGAGGTGTTTGACAAGGTTAGTGATGTTGCCACAACCATACATGCCAACCCTGCTGATTTTTCCGGGAGAATCACAAATTTCAGTGCCGGAAATCTCCCGGAGCCACCATTCTCCCAAATTTCTCCCAATTTTCCACCCGGACAACAAAATTGAAAAACCATATCGCAGAATTCATAGTGCGGCCAGCCAATTCCAGTTTCCAACAATGGCGGCAGCGTCTTAGTTTTAATATTACTCTTATTTCTCTTTCTGGGTCGCAAAAAAACCTTTTAACATATTTTCAGGTGAGAATGTAGCTGTGTAAACTTCAAATATCTGAGCCGACCTACACATCGTTTTCAAACCCCCGCGGACTTTCACTACTCGGGTTAAACATGATATTTAAGTCACTTTGATAACTTAAAAATGCTATTGTTTGACTTTTTCAGTGGTTTATTTGTTCGTGAGTAAATCGGTTTGGCTGAGATTAAAGTTTAGATTAAATTAAATGTAACTTTATTAATCCCTCGGGAGGGTTCCTCCAGGGTTTTCACACAGCTGAATAAACATCAAACAGAAAATGATCAAACAGAAGAGTTTACGTCAGCGCCCGGTTATATTTTAGATAGCAAGGAGCAGACGGCAGTTTCACTCCACTGAGGGAGCTCGTGACGTGCTACCCGGCTTTCTTTAGACCGCGAAGGCCGGGTCCTCAGGTAGAAGCAGCCTCTGAATTTGGACACCCCCGCTGTTTCTGAGCCGGCCAATAATAACGGGGACATTTAACGTATTTTACCCGATAAATAAACCCTGTAAAATGTATCTATCACCCCCCCAACAGCCCTTTTGAATGTCTCCCTAATTCTGAGGTCTCAAGGTTGGCAAGTATGGCCACAACACCTCACTTTTTTGCCACATGTATCGCAAACCACGTCTCAGCTGTTTGTGGAGGTAAAATACGTTCACACATGACTCCAGTTACGCTCAGCCATTGTTGTGAGTGCGCACGCCAGTGAGGTGCAAGACATTTATACAGCCGTATTTCGCACATGACTATGAAAGGCGGAAGAGGAAGTAGTTCCTTTGAATGTAGACAATCCGAATGTTTTAGTTTCTTTCCACTGTGTTCCTGTTAATGATAAACTACAAATTTACCCTAAATTACTAAAATATCGATATTTTAATGTGAGAATCGATTCTAGAACATAAATGATTGGTATCGGAGGAATCGATATTTCAGGATCGATCCGCACATCACTACTAATGGAACAGTGGGTGAGACAGGACAGCATGCCAGGAGGTTGCTGTTTTAAGAAACATTGGCTTTAAAAATATAAATCAGGGTTCAAATGAGGACCAAATCCTCAGTGATGCTTCAGTAACTGATGGAGTCATTTAAATGGTGAGCAACTGTTGGAAATTTTCAAGTAGGCTAAAATTACACGTCTCATTTGTTTAAGCTAGCTAAGCTAATAGCCAATTTTGAAACTGTGCTAGTATGAGGCCTGTCAGTCACTTACAGCACTTTCACTCATATATACCATCATATGCACACTACCTGTACGTGTTTGCTTGGAGTGTGATGGTTTGAAAATGGAAAATGTCTACTTTTTCTATATACCACTTATGCTAGTTAGCCATGTAGAGGTGTCAGTGGCTAAAGCGCACTAATCTGGTCAAAGCTACAGCGCTTCAAGATTGTTCAGGTAATTAATGAAACTGGAAAAGCATCAAAATAATAGAGTTTATCTTTTTTATGATCCAGTAATAATGGACTGATCATTATAGTTGAAAAAGTCTTTCTTGAGTCGCCCGGGCTGAAGAAAAATATGGACTTGTTTTAGTAGACCCTGTGTCATAAAAAACAACACACACCCACACAGTATTTCAGAACTGTCAAAACTTATACAAAATGTATATATATTTTTTAACTGAATTCACTTAACTGACTTTAAATTTTTATATACAAATTTCAGCCGGCACAATACATTTCAGAATTTAATGAAGCATAACATACAACCATTTTAGCAGTCAGATTTGAAGAGTTGGTTGAAACAGCATGAAACCTCATGTGAAACTGAATTATTAAACATCCATCACAATAAAAACAGCTAAATCCGTTTAGACTTCCTCTTCCAAGCACCTGATGTCCATGGAAATTGATTTCTGAGCCAAGGTGATAAGGCAACTTTTCAGAGGATTAGCAAAACTCTAATTAAATTTTGAATTAATGTTTAGCTACTGAGTAATTTTTTCTTGATTGGAGGTCTAAAATATGTTTAATCGGTACATACCCTCCAATGCTAAATGCTAAAATTGGGTTCAAATTGCTTAAAAAGTCAAAGTAAAATAGATTTCTAGATAAAAACTAAATAGTCCAAAAACAGTAAATGGGCTGGTTCTTATGTCATCTATGTCATAAAAGGAGCTTTTTACAACATATCTCCTCATAACAAGAGGAGTGTTCTTGTTTGGCAACGTCATTCTTAATATCTTTTCAAGGTCTTTTTGTTGGGTGGGTCCGAAACTTCCTGTCTATGAAGTTCTCACTGGAAGTGTAAATTAACTTTGTTCTGCTTTCCTGCAGTGAAGTCAACAATTGATTGAAATTTACAATCATTTCTAATTTAATTTAGTTGCACTTTGAAAACCCTGGCTTTAGAATTTGTCAGAGTTTTTAGCACAGGACATGGCTTTAGTGTGACTATGTATTCTTATGTGTACCACAGATGTCTTGGGCTAAAAAATCCTTCTTTAGAGTGACTCAGTTCAACTTTGTGAGAGCTGTAGAAACCCTGCGCTCTGTTCCGCTTGAGAAAAAAACAGATAGTCAAAATCAACTCTGCGGACATAATTTGCAGCAACGGGTTACAGAGATTTCTTCTCTCGCTAGCATGCAGTGTTTTATCAAGCCAAATCACAGCTAGAACATTGGATATAAGTAATTGTTTGGTTGACCTGAATGCAGCGAGCGCACACACACACACTGAGGTGTTTTTGTGTAGGCTTAGACCTTCTGTTACTAAGGGAACCAACAGAGGGAAGGATGCTGACGTCGGAGCAGATGTAGCGTTTTGAAGGCCGTGTATATTTTTGCCATAACCTTCAACTTCTTACCCTGAACTCTCACCTCTGCATCGGGGAGGGGGGTGACTAAAGGGGTATGTGGTTAGTCGGAGTGTGTGACACTGGGTGTGTTCAGGTGGCTGCGTGGAATTGAGAATGGCAGTCCAATTTCAGGTGCGTCACCTGCTTCTGTGTGCCACACAGACAGGCAGGCAGACACCGTCTCCACGGCTTTCTATCCTGAATCCTAATACAGCCTCAAACACTCCGACATGAGTCCTGCAGCCATCATATCACTTCAGCGCCTTCCATGACTTTTTCTCCCTCTGCCCTGCTCTGTGTGCTTCAAGCATAAGCGATGCATGCTTACCCGCCTCCTAATGCAAACACAGACAGATGCACAGATGCATGAATACTCCCATTTAAAAAGGTTTTGCTCTCCCCTCCTAAGAAGCAACACCCTGTTTTTTTTTTTTTTTTTTTTTTTTGGGCAGGTACGTACTGACACGCACAGGTAAAAGTGACTATATCTTGATTATTTGGCACCAGGTGTGACAGCTATGTTCCATCTGCCTTCTGGAAAGAGCCGTGGCCTTCAGAGAAATTAAATAAAGAGCAGACTAACAGGCTACTGCGGCTAGATAGTGGCACACATGGCTAAAGATATATTTCTGTGTGCGCCTGTGTGTGTGCGTGCGTCTGTGTTTACAACAAAAGCAGGTGAGCCAGCTCAGAATGGGGTGGTTGAGAGTGGTGGAGGGTGGGAGTGGGAGAGAGGGGGTCCAAAGTGAATGGCTGAAGAGAGAAGCAGCTTCTCCCGGCCTCTGTCTTTGTGGCCTTTCTTTCTCTTTCTGTCAGACCCTTACTGTTATTAGCTCCGTGTGCTCCATCAGACATGCTGTTCTCTCAGTAATCACAATCAATCCAGCCCACCGAGAGCAGGCAGCAGCTCCAACTGTTCTCCTCTCACAGGATTTCTGCTCCCCTGCATCTTTCTTTCTTTCTTTCTTTCTCTTTCTTTCTTTCTTTCTTTCTCTTTCTTTCTTTCTTTCTTTCTTTCTTTCTTTCTTTCTTTCTTTCTTTCTTTACCCTGTTTGTTATTACCTTTTTTCCTTTTCTCACTCCTTTCCTGCCTTCCTTTTCTCATTTTTTCTTTTCGCTATCCTCCTTTCTTTCCTTGTTTTCCTTTCTTGTTGCTTTCTTTCCTAATGCTTTTATTTCCCACCTTTTTCCTTCTTTTCCATTTTCCTTCATTAAGTGTTTCTTTCCTTACCTAATTCTTTCCTGCTTCCTTCTGTCTTTCTTTCCTTCTTTTTTGCCTTTTTCTTCTTGTCTTTCTCCTTTATTTTTTTATTTCTCTTCCCATTTTTCTCCTTTTTTCTTTCCTTACATATTTCTTTCCCTTTCTTCTGTCCTTCTTTTGTTAACTTATTTATTTCTGTTTTTCATTCTATCTATCTATCTATCTATCTATCTAGATAGATAGATAGATAGATAGATAGATAGATAGATAGATAGATAGATAGATAGATAGATAGATAGATAGATAGATAGATAGATAGATAGATAG